>NW_027108815.1:429828-459231 GCF_000696795.3 Halyomorpha halys | reverse complement strand
ATTATATATTCACAAATAGTCCTTGTATTTTCAGAAAAGACATAATCTTATTTAAATATGATTCTCCATTTTCCAATGCCTCTGATATATTTGAAGGTATACCCAGTTCATTTATTCTTCTCGCGTAGAAAATACACTCTTCGAAGATATGATTTATTGTCATTCTTTGATTACATTTCTGGCATCTGGGTGGATCCTCCTTTGTAATTAAGTGAAGGTGTTGATATTATTGATTTATTAACCCAGGCTTGTGAATTAAATATCAGTAGAATTAAAAATAAGTACTTAAACAATTTTTTTTTTAGTAACTGGTTATACGATTTTCAGTACTGAGCTGAGTCTAAGAAGGGCTGTATTTCTTTTTTAATTTAAGATTTATTTTTTTTAGTAAGATTTATTTTTAGATATTAAGGTAGGCTTAGTTGTTGTAGTGCTTCTTATACTAAATCAACCCAATTTAAAGTCCAACTTGGCCCTCTAAATGTTTACTTGTCATAACACCAGAAGGCTATTTTAAATACAGATTTTGATTTAGACTTATATTTCTTAAATTATAAGTCAGTTTTTATAATCCAAAAGACATTAAACTAGTTGGCAATTAGTTAACAGCATAACCTACTCTTCTTCAAAGTAGAACTGAGGCTAATAGGAATGTCTGCCACATCCCTGGTCCATCAGGTTCTACCTTCTTAGCTTTATTTTTCCTGCCAGCTTAACCCCTCCATTATACTCCTTCCTCAAAGGTTGTTCATGATTACAAAATATAAATCAAACAAATTTTGAAGTTGTTCATAATGTAATTATTAATAATACTTTATAATTATCTAATGATAATAATTAATAATTATGTAATAAATTGAAAGAATATTGAGAACTTTAAATATATTTTACCTAGATTTAATGAACAACCTGTTTAGGTTATATTATGTTTACTCTGTGCCAACTAGATCAGTGTCTTTTAGATTGTAATATCAATAATTGGATAAAGAGAAATAAGGTTAAGAATCAGACTCGTTTCATGAATTTATTTTAGAAAATTATTACTTAAAAAATATATTTTATATCATAAGGTATACATTCCATTTTCCTTGATATATATTTTTTCCCATTCCCTTTTTATCCGATACCCCTGATAAGTAATCAGCCATGTACTCCCTTATTCAATTCAATAATTGGTTACCAAGATGTGTATGAATGGTAAAAATGATAATCCAGTTGAACTTTATCCTTTCTAAAGTATAAATAGGAATAATGATTGCAAAAAAATATGTTAGCCTGTTTTTTGTAATTAGCTAGAAAAAATTAATTGTAATTATTACACTCAATTGTACTTATTGTAAGTTATAGGTAAGATAATTAGATAAAATATTGTAGTACAGTTTTAAGGAACCCCAAGGTTCAATGCTGATCCCACCAATCATTGTCTAAACGCATCTATCCAAACCCAAATCTACAAGATAGTCTTTACGCAATCCTCCCACCTCTGTTTTAATTTAACCTTTGGATGCTTACCCGTCGGTTATGGGTTTATTGACACTCCAGAGATCTGTAATTAGACAAAATATATCACTAAAGTTTTATGTAAAAAGATCAGTCTTCCTTCAGTTATCTAAGTAGTTTTATTTTAAATATTTTAATATTTGTTATATAGGGTAATTTGTAGATCAAATGAAATAGGGGTTGTGAAATAGAAGGGAAAGAAAAAAAAAGGAATAAATTGAAAAACTTGTAGTTAGTTTGTAGACTAGTATTCATTGTAAAAGAAAACTGTGAAAAAAAAATATTATCTTTCTATTATATTATATCTTATAAAAATATGTAATTTATATATGTCCAGTCACGGATTGATCAGTATGCTGTGTAATGTAGCAACCTGATGTATTTGGGCAGCATGAATGAATAAAGTATTTCTTTCTCTCTTCTAGAAAAGAAAATTACAAAATATTATTTTCTAATTAAATCTCATTATAGTAAGTAGCAAACAATTTTTTTTTTAAATTATTATTATTAAAACATAAAGAATTATAATATAATTTTAGCAGTTATCTTCATTTTCAAATAGCCAAATGTGAACTATTCACAGTTAATAGAAATTTTTGTAAACATAACTAAATTAAACATACGTAGAAAATAAAACATTATTATAGATTATCTTCCTACAATATTATAGATTTCTTTTATTCCTATCTTACACTGTCAATAAATGAGGTCTTCTGCAGCCTACTGGAGTTAAGTATTTTTAAGATGGATCTCTCATCAGTGGACATACCTTCGAGCTATAACAGTCAAAGTTTATCTACCCATCTTGTTGGTATTATTGTCTTAATACATAAATATTCCTCATGAGTATTGGATCTATCATACAATATTGAGAATATGAAATTCCTTTCGTGTTTTCATCCAATTCTGATGCATAAGTTAGTTCAGAGAGAATCTTTTCAAATGTTTAATTTTCAGGTATTAAATTTTGATAATTAAGAGATCTATCAGAATTTTTTGGTTAATATTTTTTATCCAAATTTTTCTCAGACACAAGATATGTATCGTTATTTCTTATCTATACTGTAAAATTTTAATAAGCTTCTTTTCACGAATAAACTCATTTTTTATTTATTATTTTCATCAAATGCTGACACCGTGCATATCACCTCACTATTTGATTTTTTCAAGCTATTTATTCTCTACACCCAACTTCTTCTCAAGCTCTAAACATAAACTTAGTTATAAAAATGTAAAAGTTCAATTCCTAAGAAGAAACATCAACAGTGATTTAGTTTTCGTTACAGTAAACCTGTGCATGTTATCTTCCATTCCTTTTAGTTATGAAGTATATCTAGTATTCCTTTCCTAGTATTAACTGCATGTACCAATTGTTATTGCTTATTTATTATATTAATTAAAAAAAAAAATCAAAATTTTATATTTGAATATGAACTTGTTTATAACCATAAAAAAATGAAGTAATGTTTATAAAAGTTACAATTTTATAAATTGACGAATTCTTCATAACATTTAATGAAGATTAGGGGGAAAAATCAGTCTTATCAATTATATAACTCAGATAATTGTTTCAAAGGAAAATTTTTATGTATGGTAGCTGGTTTCAGAAGTTAGTCTTAGTTGTGAGTTACTACTGAACACACAAGTTACTAGTAAAGAGGTCTTAAGCTCTGTTTAACTCAAGGATGAAATTAGTACGTAACTAGTTACTAGGGATATCCATGATCTTAAGTTTAACATATTTAAGTGTATTAAATGGAAAAAGTTGTGTTAAATAGAAAAATATTTCCTTCTGTTACCATGTTAAAATGGCAAAGAGAATCTGTTAATAGGTCTGCTAAATGGAGAATGGCATCATGCTATAAAGCAGCTGGGCTCCACACCATTTTGTCTGTTGTCGTTTTAAAAAATTAATTGCTGGTAGTTCATTTTTTGTTTGTGTTTTGGACGTTTTTATACTCTAATAAAATAATGGATGAAAATAATTATAAAGAAATGGAAAAAAGCTAGGAGAGGAAACAAGTAAGGTGGAAGAAAGATGATGTGACAAAGCTCTTGGAGATTTTATTATCTCATAGAGATTACAAGGTTACTTAACAAGTTACCTAGAAAATCCACTGAGAGCTCTTCTGTGTTCAATATATAATATGAACCTTAAATTAGGTTGCTCACTATTCTACACTTATTACATTTAGCATGTTAAAAAATTTTACATCTAGCACATCATGAATACCCCTACTGTCACAAGTACAAGTAAAGAGGTCCAAAGATATGTTAAGCTCAAGAATAATAACTTAAAACTAGCTTACTTTGAGAGTAAATGGTGATCACCAATAATTTTTTTTTTTGTTCAATGATAACATTAATCCCTGACTTTTTAGTTTCCTACTGGAAGCTAAGGTTTCCTATTTTTTGAATTACTAAACTGTCATACCATCAGGTTTTGTGTGATAGTGGCCATTATGTATATTTCACTATGTGTTGAAGTAGTGTGCTAGCTGTCTACTACATCTTGATAGTGTACTGTCGCACCTTATTACCTCATAAGGCAAAACTTTTATATAAATTAACACTTGTCTGCTTCCTTTTGGTTGATTGCCTATGGTGACATTAGTGGAGTGGAGGTTAGGTTTTCTGTCAGTGTGTTTACTGTAAATTTTGTCATACTGTTTTGCTGTTGTGGTTGTTTTATCATGACAGAAAACTGTTGCTTCTGAGTTGTGAATTTATATACTGGGAAATAAATATCTGACCAGCTTTTAGTCCTACTGAGGTTCAGTTTATGCAGTATATGTTGTTATTACCAACAACATATCTTATTAGTTCTATTAAATGCATTACTGTAGCTAATTTTTAGCATTGGTTGATGGAATGCTTTACTCTGAAATTAATTACAAAATATCTGATGTTTTGTCATTGAGTCAAATTAAAAATTTATTTCTACTTTTGTATTGATTCATTGATGTATAGATCCAGTGAGGAGCGACCAGAAGGAGAAGGCCTGGAGCTAAGAAGATCGGCGACAGCTCCGCACGTCCCCGACTCCCTGACCCCAGGCCTGCGACGGAGGAGGCAGGCTGCAGACAAGTACGTCACTGACAGCTCCCAGCTGCCACTGAGATTCCAGAGGCCTCGCAGGCTGCTGGCTCAAGACGATGCTCCCCCTCGGCCCCCTCCTCTATCAGACAGCACGGCGCTACCTCACGAGAACAACGCCAGGTCGGTATCACGCCGCCTCCGGCCGGTCTCCGTCCCTCTTCGCTATAATTTATAATAGTATGTTCATTTTATCTCATATTTTATTTGAAAATTTGTTTAACTACTGTTTATATGCATTAAAACTTCAACTAATCCGGGTATAAAATGGTGGGAGGGGCAACCTCAAATAATCTAATACAGGCAAGCCCTGTTTTAATTTGTTTACTTATGTATTTCAGAAAATATCTGTGTTGGAATAGCAAGTTTCTAGTAAAGTGTCCAAACAGTGATTTCTGAATTTTCAAACAAAAGTTACTGTTTTTGAAAAAACTGTATCTTAGGTACTATCAAACATACAGAGCTCTTTAAGATCAAATTTTTTGACTCTGGATTGGTTTTTCGTACAATTGATAGTTCCCAAGATATTGATCATAGAATGAAAAATCACCGGAAATTTTAATAGAAAGTAATGCTTTATTCATCCATGTTGCCCAAATACATCGGATTGCTACATTACACTGGATACTAATCAATCCGTGATCGGAAATATATAAATTACATATATTTACATGATATAATAAAAAATAAAGAAAACATTTTTTTTTTTCCACATTTTCCTTTTACAATCAATTCCAGTCTACACACTAAATACAAATATTTCAGTTTATTCCTTTTCTCTTTCCCTTTCTTGCCCCTTCCAGTTCACCATTTCACAATTTTTATTTCATTTGATCTACAAATTCACCCTATCAGATCCTCTCTAGTGATTCGTTAAACAAATTCACTATTAGACGGCAATGTGAGATCAAACCAGAGAAATAGGTCACAACAGTGGATCAGTTTATAGAAAAACAAACAAATAAATACATTTTACCAAAACAAAACTAATACATAGATTTAAAGGAAAATATAATAAAAAGTTGGTTAATAATAAATAATAAAAATAATTTTTTATTTATTCTGGGACTAGTCCCTTCAGACTAATATTACAAGAAAAGAGGCATTAGTGCCTTAGAGTATGATACGAAATTAGAAAAATAAACATGAACTTATAAAGTATTGTCAAGTATAACTAAAATATTAAATTGGAGAAGAAAAAAAATCAAATAAGTGAAATAAAAAAGAAAATAGACAAAACAAAACGATATATCATCTCATAAATCATAACTATCTTCTAATTACATAAATGAATAAGAATCAAACACAAATGAACTAAAAATAATTAACAAAAGGGACAATTATTATTTATATACATATTTGCGAGTGATTTGTTTTTTTTTGGTTGACTCTATAGACCTTGTAGATCTTTGGCCGCTCAAACCAGCATTCATCACACCTGCCTATCTTGGGCAACTGCTTTCCAGTTTGCTGCAAGTAGCTCTTTTGAATCTTTGTTGATTCTGTCTATCCATATCGTTTTTCGCCTCCCACGTGGCCTCTTGCCAACTATATTGGCATTCATTGTTGTGTAAAGGCATCCTGATGGATTGCTTCGAGGAGCCATATGTCCTGCCCATCTTAACCTCCTTGTCTTCATATTGTGAGATATTGATTGACCAGTTTCTGCAAAAAATTCTTCCCCTCCATGTGTTAAGGCTGTGATCGCAAATCGCTCCTGTAATTGTACGGAGAACTTTCTGTTTAAATCTCTCGATTCTGCTTTCTAGGATACCTCTCAGAGCCCAGGTCTCGGAGCCATTTGCAAGTAATACCGAAGGAGATCTAAAACATCAAAGGTGGAAAAATAATTAAAAAATAATAATAAATAAGTAAGAAGGCAAAAAAAAAGTTAATAATAAATTAAAAATAAATCCTCTAACAAATCATAAATGGTAGGATATATTTTATTTTTAAAAAATATGAAAATTATTGGATGAGCATACATAGATATCTAAAGATACGATATAGATATGAAAAACATCTAATAATATTTATGTTACATTGCATTCTGAAATTTTAGGGTTTTTCTTGAATGAAATAAACACTGTATTTAATACATCATATCAAAAAATCTGAGCTACGTGACTATTGCGTTTATTTTCTTTTTCTTTTTAACTATGTTTTGTTCATTCGGGCACCATTTTTTATTTGATTGCTAATGGATATGACTGAACCTTAGTATGAAATAAATCACTTTTATTCTCTCAGGTTCCCGGCTATAAACCTTACATGCTACAATTTTTTTTTTATTCCTGAAATTTCTCTTCCTTTTTTCTAAATTCAAGAAAATTCTGTCACTGATAGTGGAAAACAAATAATTAATGTTGTGTCTTTGTTATCCACAGGTGTAGAAGATTCCACCCGGTACCGAACACGGATGCCGCACCCAGAGAAGCCTGATCCTCGCTCCCCGCTTGCCTCCCCCCCACTCTCTACTACAATTCTTATCAACGATGCGTCAACAAGTTATTCTAGCTAGCGATAACTCAAAATCGGCTATCTTAACATTTTAAGCATCTTTCTTTTGTATATATTTGTTACAATAATCTTATATAATAGATATTCTTCTTTTTAAATGATATACATATTACATGATATAACTTATAGTTATTTCATTTGTAAATATTTATGTGTGTATTGCTTTTTTTTCTGATTTTTTTTTTTGTTAGTGTAATAATTTGTGTCAATTCAAGTTGTTATACTTAATTAAGGTGGCTTACAGTAAAAGCGTATTTGAAATAAATTTTTTTTCACTGTATTCAAATTGATTAGAAAAGCATTAAATTGACATACTTATCTAGTTTTGCTATATTTGTGTTAATTTTCATTTTTTTTTTTTTTTTTTATAGAGTTAATTTATATAATATATAAGAAAAAAATTAAATTTTACTTTATATAATATGAACGAAATATGTGCCATCAGTTCAATGCCCAGAGAATGAAATCGCTAGCTTTTACTGTTTTCCATATTTGATTATATTTACTTATATCACTGTTGGGCAAAAATTAGGTATAGTTGAAACTAATAGCTAAAATTGCCATGGATACGATGTTTATTTATCAATGATTCATTCATGAATAAGGGTCGTATCCATGGCAACTTTAACTATTAGTTTCAAATATAGCTAATTTTTACCCATCTCTCTCTCCATTTATTATTTTAGAATTGTGAAATCAAATATTTGTACTGTAAATTGTTTTTACGTTTAGCGGGCTGTGCCGTGTCTTGTTAATGAAGCCCATATTTTTATTTTATCGGGATATTTCGGTAACATGGGCTCGACTGATAATTTGTGTTACCTGCCTTTAGTTGTGAACATTTTTTCTTCGCTATTCAGCGGTTAAAATGCGAGTTTTTCATTTATTTTCTTTCTCACAAATAAACTTACAGAAGTTTCATCGACTGAATTTATTGAAAATTTTTGTATATTCATGTTCGAAAAATGTAAAATATTTGACTCGAATTTTTTTTAATATTCTAATTGGGTTTTGGAGATTGCTGATAATAAAATTGGTGTATGAATTATAAAATTCAAAATATGCAACCTTCAAAATCACACTTCTGTCAATTAAAAAAAAAAAAGAAATGTGTCAAATATTTTTAACAGTTGAGTTAATATATAAAATTTTAATAAAATCAGTGAATGATATTAATGTTAGTTTATTTGTCATTATATATAAATGTAAGGGCGCTGAAATCCGCTTGCCCGGCGTTTTGGCTCAATCGTTTGTGTGATTGTTCATCATCCAATGTGTATATTAAAAATATCATTAATATTTTTGATTAATGGTATTACTAAGCGTGCTGTGATGAGATTTCGGAAATGATTATTTGCCTATTTTTTTTTTTTGTTTCTTTCTTTTTTTTTTAATGTTCCACTTCATATCGGATACTTGCTAATTTATTGTACTCTAAGTATAATATTTTATAGATACGCAATTTATATGCTTTGAAAAAAAATCGACATTATTAGGAGACCTCCTAGGGAATACCTTGCACACATTTTTATTGGGATGAACTCTAAAGTGAATATATATAAATATATACATAAATAATGACTCGATAGTTAAGTCTAGCGTTTAAGGGTAAATATAATTGTACTAGTCATACAAAATAGAGAACGGGACATTTATTGTGCTAATTTAGGATATTTTATTTAAATAACTTATTTTTTATGTGTGTGTGAGATTTATAATTTTTAAGCTAAATTTATTTTGCCAAAGAATTTATGAAATTTATTTATGTTTTTTCGAAAATCATTTGTTATATTTTGTTGAAATGTGAAAATATAAGTGAATTTATTACAAATGTGTATATGTTTGTTCCATAGATATATATACACATTTTTATGTTAAATTATGCATTATTTATTTTACCATTTTTTGTAAATAGTCAAGAAGAAACTGCTTTAATATAATTCAATAAATACATATTTAATATAGCTGATTCTGTCCTTTCAGAATATACATATAATGTTTGAAAGATAGCTATGTTTTATTATACAGTGACAGTATAATTTGAATAAGTGTAAAATTTAGCTTTTGATTTAAAAAAATTCAATATCTACTGTAGATTAGTTAAAAGTTCCTTTTAAAAAATCAATTCATATTCTCGCACTAAAACACAGTCGGACAATTGGTTATCGCAGAATGCCTTACAATTTTGATCGTTTTCAACAAAAACAATTAGGGTATTTTTGTCAGGGATTTGTCAAGTTATAGAAAACACATTGTATTATGTCCCTGATGTTTCAGCCTAAATTGTTTCATCCTGAGGGCTAAAAGCAGAGATATAAGTAAAGTAGCCCAACTATGAGGTTATTTTTTATTCCTCTGAAGTAGTATCAGTCATAAAATGATCAAAATATGTTAATTGAAGCTGTAGAACATGTTGAAATCTAAACTTTTTTTTTAGATTAAAGTAAAAAACTATTTCAGGAGGATATAAGCGGCCTGGCACAAAGCAATATGATATCCTTCCTATTGAATGCCATCGGCCTCTTTTCTTGGAGTGCTGTTTTTTAATTATTTCATTGCTGAAAATACCTCTCTGAATTTATCTTTTTGTTTGGTTTCATCAGCTCAAGCTGTATAGGTCCTCGAATATATTACCATGACACAACATCCTCTTACTCAGACTCAATTATGGTTTAGAGATGGGAGGCAGATTTTCCGAGTTCACAATATGCTGCTTCCCTTGCGATGTTTTTGTTGGTAACACACTTTTCATCCAGTCGAAGAATGGTTCAATTTTGTTATGTACAAGAAGAGATATACGTATATTTGGTACTCAAGTGAGCAAAGATGTGGCACTCATCTTGAACTTGAATGTTTGTACACCAATCCTAGTTTCCAAATATGGTCCAAAATGCTTTATTGAGCTGAACTAAGCCTTTCCACAATCTCCAATGTTATCAAAAAATAAATTTGTTTAACATGATCTTGACAGCATTTTTTGTTTTATTCTAAGAAATCAGAACTTTCTAGTAGACCTAGTAAAACTTATTAAGTACTTAACCTATTTTGGCCATTTCAGGACTTATTCTAATTTTATCAGCCTTTCTTGATTTTAGTATTTGTATATTAGGGGGAAAAAAAGCCTTAATAAGAAAATTAAATTAATAAAAGGAATATTTCCATCAGCTGAAAGTAGTGAATTTTAAAATGTATTTTTTATTCAACTTGACCTATCCCTGGAAACAAAACCTGAATTTATGATACAAATTCAACCATTATTCGGACACTTTTTTTTTTCTATTATAACAAAATCATACTGTTATAAAAACAGGAAACTGAGCAGTCAATTTTGTAAAATATTTTAACTGATGTAACATAATTTTATAATCCGAATAGAAAAAATAAAAAAATAGGAATTGAGGTTGTACCTTAATAAAGTGCTTTTACTTTAACCAGTTAATGCCTGGGTACAATGTAATTTGTATATTGCACAAAATTAAATTTGAAAATTTACAACACTATTGAGGATGCAAGTGCAGATGGATACGGAAAGTTTAATGTTTACAGAACTCTCTGAATATGAAATAAAAATTTGTTGGGACCAGAAATAAAATATGAATTTCACTATGTGATGACATTCATGCATTAAATCATCTTAAAAATATATTTCATATGGTAGCATCAAATAAAATGTAAGTTGTAGAGGTAGGAAATAAATCAATAATTACTTTAAAATTTATTAATGAAGTGAAAATTCACGTATTAATGGACGATTATTTTAATGATTTGATTAATTAATGGATCCTACTCTCTAACGAAATTTTATTAAGATCTCTACTAATAAAATGTAATCTAGATTAAAAATTTAAATTCAAATTTTAAATAAAATGATTATACTATTAAATTACATTAAATACATTGTAATTTTTTACTATTGCTCCTCCAATAAAGGTGGGAACAATTATTTCTTGACCAAACTGTATGACAATAAGTGTATAGGTTAGTTAGTAATATTAAACACCTTTCAAGAGGGAAAATTTCGTTCCCTTCAGGCTTACTTATTTTCCGCTTTAGTTAAAGGTTAGGTTTTAATACACAAAATTTTTCGGCTGCAGTTTCTTCAATGTTTACTTTTTCTAATTTATAAATATCAATATTTAATATATCTTTCATGTTTATGACTGATATTACTCATGGGTCCTTGTACTTCTTTCCACTATGAAACTCTATTGTCTGACAGTCTTCAGCCAATGATTCTCCTGAATTTATTGGGTTGACTTGATTAGACTGTTTCCTCTAGTTCCTTTATATTGTTTTCAAATAGCCAATGATTCTCCTGAATTATTTGGTCGAATTAATTAGACTGTTTCCTTTAAATTGTTTACTTCTGAAGTATTAAATTCTTAGATCCATTTCCCTCTAGAGAGAAAAATTCCCTGTTGAATGGGTAATTCATTTTTAAAAGGTTTGTACAGTCTGGTCAAGAAGTAATTACTTCCATCCTTTTTGGTGGAGTGAAAGTAAATAATTACCATATTAATTGATAAGTTGATTATTAAAATTTACGATTGTATATTAGTGGGCTAAACAGGACTATACAGTCCCTGCAGAACACCCTGCTCATTGACAATGGTCCCGAAATGGTCTCTTTTACTTACTACTGCTTGGCTGCTATTAGGTTTATGAAATAATTTTGATCCATCAGAGCAATCTGAGACTAATCATTTCATTTTAGAACCTAGGAATATTTTTTTTAACTATCGAAAATTCTATTCTTTCAAAGACTAAGTATTTATGGAAACTAAATTATTGAACTTATTCATTTGAAGAATTGTATTGAAACAACAGAAAATACTTTAAAATATACTAATATGTGTATATATGAAGATTTTATTTGTGTCAATGTTAGGAATTTCCAGTTCGACCTGAAAAAGATGATATAAACAACAAAAATATCGTTTTAAAAATAATAAATGAAAATAGAAAAAATAATCAAACTATAATAGCAGATTATTATAAAAATACAACAAGCAACGAACATGAAATAATACATAAAGATGGGAGAATAATGAGTACAACAAATTGGATAAACAATCAGTAAAATTCTTTAAAATAAATTACCAACCAGAATTAACTAAAAAAATAACCAAAGCATTCAATACATATGATTATCATGATATTAAATTGAGATGTAAAATAGTAACAAATTGAATTCATACTTAACCAACATCAAGGATAAAATAGAAAAATTGTACAAATAAGGTGTAATTTACAAAACATACTCAACTAATTGTGTATTATAAACAGCAGCAATATCTAAAAAAACTCAGATCTAGATTAGTTCAGTAAGAAAATAACTGCAAAAATACAAAACTAATATAGTCCTGGTATATCATAGCATCACAAAAATCACAGTTTTGATTTTAAAAAATACTAGGATTTTGGAAAATGAAAAAATAACATAAAACAGAAAGTTGAAGGAAGCTATTTATATAACAAAATACATAAAAAATTGTATTAATTATAAAACTGATACAAAAAAAACATGAACATACATTATCCGAATATAATAAAAAAAAATTACATTTATAATAGCATTCAATTTCCTTTTACAACTTAATATAAATGTAAATTATTTAAAGAATTAAAAAAAATTATAAATAAATAAATAATATAATTCTCTATTTTGTAATTTTACAAATGCCTTTTGGCGTGTAGTGTAAATTTGTGATTGATTATACAACCTCCACTCAGATATGAATTAATGAGTAGAAATATCTTCCAATGAAGACACTCCTGACGTTAGTTCATTCACCTAATGTAGCAAATCGCTGCTCCAGAGGCATTTTAGTCTCTTTTTTTCGGATTTTGTAGTAGTGAGTCAGTTAGTAATGTTGATTCCAGTAGGCTGGATGTCCAGTGAGTGAGTCATAAAAATTATTGTTCTGCTTTTTTATTATTTCTGTCACAAATGGTATGTCCAGGTCCTTGTGTAATGATTTGTTAGCTATGTAAAAGAGATTGTACTCACTGGATAACTCGATATATCAGAGGAATTTTGATTGAAAGATCTGAATAGTCTGAAGGTGGGATTTTTTGCAGGAGCCCAACACCTGATTGGGGTAAGTCCATATCGGTCTGATCAGCATGTTGTGTATTTTAAGATTGTTAGTAATTGATAATTTATTTTTATGATGTGGTAGTCGCCGAAGTCAAGAACGTCAATGATTCAGTCTTCATTTTTTTAAGTGGTCACATGTGATTTCCAAGTCAGTCCTCTGTCTGATTAAATAAATAATAAAAAAAAAGTAAGCTAAGTTATAAACGATTTAAATAAAAATAACATAAAAAATAAAAATCTGTGTCAATAGAGTTATCACTGACTCACTGTTGGGCGCTACAGTCCTTGTAGGACCTGGGCCCCTGCCACCACTCTTCCCCATGCCTCATGGTCTCCAGCGAGACTCCTCTAATTTTTGATTCCCATCCCTCTCAAATCATCCAGCCACCGATGCCTGGGTCTGTCCCTTTTCCTTTTTCCTCCTGGTGCACCATTTAGCATCCTTTTAGGTAGCCTACAGGGCTCCATCCTTTCCAAATGTCCTAACCATCTTAGCCTGCTCTTTCTAATAGCACAAAGGATATCAGGCTCTCCATACAATTCTTTTAGTTCGGCATTGTTTCTGATTCTCTACCTATGCTCCTCTTCAGCGGCTCCAAAGATCTTTCTCAGGACTCTTCTCTCCCAAACCTGTAGAGCTCTTCTATTTTCCTTGGTTAGAGTCCACGTCTCACTGCCATACATTACTACTTGCCTAATTATTGTTTTGTATAACAAAAGCTTTGCTTTCCTGGAAAGATATTTGTATCATAGAGCTTTTTGCAGGGCATAGAACTTGATACTTGAACCTGGTACTTGAAAGTACTGCAGCTGCGAAATGTGTTTTCCCCTATATCCACAATATCTCTTCTCTCCCTGGTCTGTCTAGAGGTTTTCATACATTTAGTCTTTTCAGTATTTATATAGTCCTAAATCCTAAATACTCGATAGAGTTATAGAAATAATAAATCAAACAGTACAAAAATACATAATAATGAACCAAATGTAACAATAATTAATTTATTTATTAAAAAAAATAAATAAATGATATATTATTTTTTTAAATGTATTCTTACTTCTACTAGAGGTGTTCTTGTCTTGAGCCCAGCCACCTGAAGAAGGTCTAATCATACACAAACAATTATTAATAAATAACAAATATTATATACAGACACAAAAAAATATATAGATAAAAATTATAATTCTTAAGAAGAGAGAATAGTACTAAATTGTAAATGAACCCCAACAATGGCAATATACCCTACTGTCTTCCAAACTGAAATACGTGCAATAGAAAATATTAAAAACAATCCAAAAGGAAAAAAAAATATAATATCAAACTATCAGGCTGCTTTAAAGATAATGTCCTATACTATAAAGTCAGTGCTAGTCTGGAAAGATTAAAGAAATTAGCCAGAGGCAATAAACTTACCTTGATGTGGATCCCAGAACATAAGGGGATAGAAGGAAATGAGATGGTAAACACCCTAGCAAGGAAGGGATCAGAAATGATGCAGGTAGTTGACTCCAGGGAACATAAAGAGAAGGAAACATACTGGGCATTGAAACCTGGCATGAAACAGTCCAAGCTCTCTATTAAAATATCAAAGGAAAAGGAAAATTTTTACCTTAACCTTACTAGGAATGAATTGAGGATGATAACAGGACTTATCACAGGCCACTCCTGATTTATAAATTTTTAACGTTTTCAATTATAAATAATATTCATTTTATGATGTGAATGACTAAGTATTCCAGGAAGAATACTGGGCTTAGCATTACTATTCTTCTATGAGGGAGGTGCCTTCGAAAATAGATTAATAATTTAATTAGCAAACATACATAATATTACATTTTTATACAATGAGTAGATATGGTTCAAGTTATAATTTGCCTTATAAATTATACATATATAAAATTAAAAAAAAATATTGATTATAATAAAAGGGTAAAGAAAAACTCAAATAGTGATTATTAAACTATTTATATTGAGCCAATGTTTCGCTCCACATTGTAGGGCTTCATCAGGGCTAAAAATATACAAATACTTAACATAAATGAGAAAAGTAATTGAAAAATTAAAAAGATATACAATGAAATGTAAAATTTAAATAAGAATCATAAAAGGTTGAGAAAATTATTAGAAACAGAAATAATAACAGATAAAAAGAAGAAATATAAAGTACAAATTATAGAAAAAGAGGGATAAGAATAAAATCAATATACCTTTCAGACTTGAAGTCAGAGGGAAAGTGAACTGTTTTGACTGGATATATAGAGTTAATAGTTTAATCATAATAAGTAGTAGTTTGATTGTTGAATAGTTTAATCACTATTTGAGTTTACCTTCCTTTTATTATTACACATGGTCAATCAGCGATCTTCCAATATTATTGATTAATTTTATGATAAGTATGTAATGATTAAATTTGAAATTAAAACAAAGGAATCAAAATGTATGCCTATTAAAGAATCCTATAACCCAATTAATAAATATTTAATTATTGAGTAAAAATGATTGAACGGTACAAGAGAAAAATAATCAGAATAACATTTTGTACACTTTGTTTATTCAATAATATAGAGTAACCTACCTCTATCTCATCCACAGTATTACATATTAGTTTCTTTCTAATTACAAGAACTATCTCTCTTCAGTTTATGAAATGAACGAATAGTTTTATAGAAAATTTTAATTAAAAAGAAAATCATTCAAAAAAAAAAAAATTCAATAAATGATAAAAGAACTAAAACAATGAAGCAAAAAAAAAAATCATATTCTATTATTATATATTGTTACTTATATAAGTGTTTGGGTCGGGTTGCCCAGATACAACTGAGGTAGTTAGCCCCAGAGGGTTTTGTTTTAGTTCCCCTATAACTAGCCCTCATCACCTCTTTGCCACTCACAAGGACCTTTATCTTCCTTAATATAGGGAAAAATTAAGGAAGATAAAGGTCCTTGTGGGTGCCAAAGAGGTAAGGAGGGGGAGAGTTTAGTCTGAAAGAATGAAGAAGACGTGGGAAGAAAGGAAAGGAGAGGAATGTGTGGGAAAAGTTGGGAAGAAATGACGTGGTCTATAAAGGCCGTTTCGTGTGAAAAAATATATATATTATTGTTTACTTATTATGCCTAAGTATCATAAGATTAAAAAAAAAAAATTGTCCGATCAAATTAGAATAAGTATGCTGTATAGCTAGCAGCCCAATGAAGTTGGGAAGCACTTCTTTGTTGTTTTTAATAAAGTTTTGCACCTTAATAAATTTCAATAATAACGCAAATTGAAAAAAATATATATTGTTTTTCTCCTATGCATTTTTATTATAATTTTTTACTTATCAATTGTAATAAATCAGATCCACTTTGCTTCAACACTCTTTATTAATTTATTTGGCATATCCAATGTTTTGGCCTCACAATAATTTCTGGAATCATTACAAGCTACTATGTCCAAATCTAATATAATAAAGTTAATAAACCTATATTTGTCATCCATGCACAAATATTTTTAATTGAAAATTTTCATTTACTGCTACCCCTTACTATGTATATTTGATAGAAATAAATTAAATTTTCAATTAAAAGTATTAGGGTATAGATGACAAATATAGGTTTATTAACTTTATTATATTAGATTTGGACATTTTTTTATTTATTTCTTACTATATAAATTAAATTAATGTTGGAGATTCTTTTACGGAATCTAAATTTCGCTAGGGGTACTAGAGATCGAAATTTACTCTAAAAAAAAAAAGAAATTATAAAAAAATAAATAAAAACAATTATGAATGAGAATGGAGAAGATGGTTGGGGAGGGGAGGGGATGATTAAGCAAAAATACAAAAATAAACCAAACTTATTTATTTGTGCCAACGTTTCGACCTGAATTTCAGTTCTTCATCGATTAACTACTATATACCTAATTTATTGTTATGTAATTTTCCAAACTTGTTTATTATTATTTTCTTACTATTTTGTCTCTGCATTAAGGTTGTTATCTCGCTTTGTTTTTCAACCATAATAAAGACCTGAAATTCAGGTCGAAAGATCGGTACTAATAAATAAGTTTCGTTTATTTGTGTATATTTTGCTTACTGCACCTCCTGACCATCGTTTCCTCATATTAATCTATGGTCAACTATTTACACCTCACTAAAAATAAAAAAATGGGGTTATGATTTAAATTAATCGAGAAGTAATTTTCTTGATAGTTACATGAAAAGGAAAGGGATGAAATTACTTGTTTGTGCTCACGTGCCATTTTTTATCAAATATTTCCACAGCTCCTATTGAATGTGATGTTTCTTCCACATTATTACAAAGCATGTATCTATATCTATCTGAAGGCACTACAACCTTGCGATGGGTCCTGGCATACTCTATGAGCCTCCGCTATTCGGCTCAGTTTTGGGCTGCTGCCTTCCAATTTCGGACTCTCAGCAATGGATAAAATGGAAAATTGAGAATATAAGCTCATTCATAATGGTCAGGTTGGCCAAAAAGTTGGAGAGGTAAAATAAATTAATTAAGTGTTGAGGTATAAATTTATTATAATTTATAAATATAACCAGTCTCAAACAATAAATAAAAATTAATATAATTTTTGATAATTTCTGTATAACTATAATTTTATCAGTTAATATAAAACAAGAAAAGCTCTGTGAGATGCACAAATCAATTATTAGAATGCAGTAACTAATACTTGCTAGCAGCTCACCAGTCAATGTACTGTCAATTCAATCATCATCAAAATAAAAAAAACAAAAAAAAAACCAGAATATTTTCTAATTCAATTAAATCCTTGTGAAAAATATTTTATTAAATATTTTTTTTTAACTTCATATCAAAATAAATTTGTCAACAGTACATTTTGGGGATTGCCTCATTCTCAGATTTTTATACTGCAAATACATCTTTCTAATTAAATACATAAAATTGTCTACTATATAACTTGTATAAGTTTTTCTATCGACTCGAGAGAAGTGTAGGATTGAGATTTTCGATCATATTGGGGAATAAACGTCTATATTTTCCTAATATTTCATATGGCTTGTTTACACTTTTGTCTACTTTAGTTAATCCTTTGATATTAATATTGCCGTTGTTTATGTTAATCCCTTTTATAGCTCCCCGCTTAATGGATCTATTCACCTAGTTTTGCTCTGGCCTGCTCGCATTGGCAAGACTGAGCAATTCTCTCACCAGTACACTCATAACATGACATCTATCGGTATTCATTTGAGCATTTTGCTCACTAGAAGATCTTAGATCTTTTTCTAAATCTGGATACTTCACCCCTTGATGGAAGAGTTAGGATTAAAAATTTAAATTTCAAATTGCATTAAAATTAATCATAAAGATTTTTGTCATCATCACATCCAATTATGTAAAAAAAAAAATAGTAAAAATCATCTACCATTAGATAAATACTCATTTAGGGACAAAAAGGTAGGACACTCCTGCCAGGTTAACTTCTACTTGTATAATTGAAAGAAAATATTGAATCAAGTTAAGACTATATGAGCAAAATAAGAAAGAATTTCAGAGATAACCTAAAGGTATTATTAGAGTGTAATAAAGTTTTTTGACTCCCTACAGGACCAAAGAAATCCACTGTTCAGGACCCTTACACCAGAGTCCCCTCCGGTGCGTTGGCAATGAACCTGATAAAAACTCAGAAATGGCGTGCCAGCACACAAATTTAGGGAATAAGTTTTTTTTTTCTTTTAGGTTTAGTTTAAAATTCAAAACTAATGTGTGCCTCAGCACAATATAAAATTCGAAGAACGCCCACTACAACAAAAAATACAAGTCAAAAACTCCTTAAAATGTACGCCACTACAGAAGAAGGAAACAGTGCAGGACCAGAATATATATTTATGCTGAAAACCTTAAATGAAATCCAGAAGTAAGGGTTATGAAGAAAAAAAAATAAATGAGTGTAATGAAGTATTATGTAGTAGAAATTTCAGTGAATTTAATTAGAATAATGAAATTTTAGTGTGACATTCATGATTGGACAAATTGAAGATAGGACAAAATCTCAAAAAGATGAGGTGACTAATATTTTGATTAGAAACTTGAACAAATTAATAAACAAAAGATTTTTATCAAGGATTTAATCGAAGTTCTTCCTATTAACAATAACCTATAAAATATCACATATACACTGACAAAATGCAGAACATCCCATGTGGCAAACATTATAAAAAAGTTAGGCTCTCCTGATCTATACAGAAATAACAATAGTTATCACAAGTAGAAATGTTTTTATAGACTATTGATGTGAGATTTGCTGTATTTTGTCTTTGTATATGAGATTGTTTTTTTCTGTTCCGATGATGCCTGAACTGATGAACAGACTGCTGAAGTGTTTGCTGTTATTTTAGATGCTCGAGGCTTCGTGGTTGGAACCTTTTAATTATTTTTGGACAATTTAGCTATTTTTAGATGAGAAGAAAACTGATAATGCTAGATTTACTTCTCATTTAAATTATTTTTTAAATACGAGATGAATCTTAGTTACAACTCATATTTTAATACAACAGATATAAAAATAAAAGGTTTAGTCATAATCTTTAATTTGGCTAAAAAAAAAAAAAAAAAAAAAAAAAAAAAAAAGGCACTTATTTTGCATCATTTTAGGTCATGTAAGAAAACAAATAAATTGAAATATCTGTTATTAAATAAACATTTTATATACTAAGTTTTTCTGCACCACTATAATGCAGATACAAGTGCAACACATTTGATATTTCCTCCATGCACAGGATATAATCAGAGTTGGGCAAAAATTAGCTATAGTCGAAACTAATTGCTCATATTGCCATGGATACGATATTTATTTATCATTGTTTCATCATGAATAAAGGTCGTTACCATGGTAATTTTAGCTATTTGTTTAAAACTATAGCAAAATTTTTCCCATCTCTAGATATAATGAAGGTCCACTGTTCTTTATTTATTAATTAATAATATTTGATATAAGTTGTTAATTCATTAATAAATTTTATATTACAGTATCATATTGTTTTCTTTCTTTCACTCAATATTTCTATTATTATCATAACAATTACACTGACTTTGACATTTTATTTAACCTTCATTAAGAGAAATTAAATTAAATTAAACTATGGTAAGCAAGCAATTTTTATTATAATGAATGGAGAAGATGGTTGGGGGTAAGTAAAAAAATAACAATGGAAATAGATAGTAGTTGATTTATAATAAGAGAAGATGAAATATAATATTATATAGGTAAGAATTATTCAAAATAAATGATAAAAAAATTAAAAAGCAGGAAATGTTCAAGAAATAAACATAATGAAAGTATTTTATTTAGTAGTATTGTCGGATTTAAGTCATCTGATTTTTCCATTCTTTTTTTGGATTTATATAAAGTTGGGGTCGGGGGTCTCATTTTCTGATGCCCCCCTTGCCGCGAACACTGGAAGACCCCGAAGACGCTGCGACTGCAATGCCACCCCAGCCTAAGCATCATGCAAGCCAGGACCTGGCCTACCCCTACCATCATGCCAGGCTCCAGGACACGCTGGCCAGCCCTTGAGAGGAGGAACGAGGACGTCCTTTCAGACACAGGCGAAGATACACGGTCTTCACCGTTTCGCCCACCGTACACCTTGGCGAGGGAAGCGGCTATAGGACGAGGAAGTGACCGCGACAGCGAGACTTCCAACAGTCAACAGATAAGCACATTTAATTAGTCTATGAGACCCCACTTTCTTATATTACTATAAATAATGAAATCAAATTAAAAACTAACACACTAATATTATCTGCCTCTCCAGGGATTAATACCATATAAATTAAATATAAAATATAAATGCACGTTGTTAAGAGCAGAAAGTGTCTCACAATTTTTAGCCCCCTTTTCCACACATTAATTACAAGCATAAAATTACACTCGGGACACCTGCAGTACAGCACGGGCAGGTACCGATGTAACAAGTATAATACAGTATTGTATACTACTGCATTATATTAATTTTTAGAAATACGTGATAATTTTATCTTTCAGGTTGTATTATTTTCTATGGAATTCAAAATTTTCAGAAATGCAAATTTCATCATAACGCGCATCACAATAACATGGAAGAAAAATCACATTCAATTAGAGCAGTCAAGATATTATAAAAAAAATGTTACATGAATACCAACTGGTAATTTCACTCCTTTACTTTTCATGTAAAATGGAAGAAAATTTATAACATAATTCCTCAATTAATTTAAGTCATAAATGTTTTTTATTTATTTATTTTTGGTGAAAAGCTCTCTTCAATTTTTTTTTTTTGAGGAGGGAAAATTTTGATCTCTAGTGACTACTGCAATTTATACCCTATAATAGAAGATCAAGCATTAATTAAATTTATATATTAAGAAAACAATAAAATGCAATGTAAAAAAAATAAAAGAAAGGTGAAATATTGGAATGGGATTTTATAATTATATATATAATTTTACACATTTATGCTTTCTAGGAACATTTCGTGATATTTTTAACAATTATCTTTCACATATTTTTAAATATTTCACTGTTTTTATATTTTTATAAATTCATACTTTAGTTCATATTTCACATTTTATTTTTTAATATTTCATTGTTTTTAAATTTTTTTTTCCCTCCTAAGTACATATTTTCCTTTGCCCTTGGTATTTTTTATTTCCTTAATTAATACAATTTTTTTTTTAAATTGGACAAATAAGTAATTTAATTTACTATAGAGTAGTTTATAAAACGTATCTTTGTAGGGGTAGTAATTTTTATGATATTGGCATATGAATATAAATTTTGCACATGAAATTTTGTATGAACAGCTATAAATAAATTTATTTTAGCAAATATCATAAAAATTACTACTCGTATGAAGATAGACATCATAAACTACATTATAGTATATTAAACTGGCTTTAATTTGGGTGCTAATAGACATCTGTACGGGGTTTTTAAGATGTAGATTATTCAAAATAAATTCATTAGCATCCAATTTTTCAAAGCATTTGTTATGAAATGTTACTTTTTAAAAAGCTATATCTCAGGGAACTATTGAACGTAAATAGCTCTAATAGGGTTCATATTTTATCATATTTACTCTACTATAAATGTTGTTCCCTTAGGTTTTGTAGTGTTGTTGCTAGTTTTAAATACTTATCAGGCTCAGAATGAAAAATTCATTTTTTTAATGCTTTAAAACAGCCCCAAATTTTTATTACCCTTACCTATACTTGGCAGATTAATCAATTTTGACTACACAAGAGAGAGGTATACTTTATTCATCTATGCTGCCAAAATACATCAGGTTGCTATATCACACAGCATACTAATCAATCCGTAATTGGGAATATATAAATTACATATAATTACATGGTATAATAAAATAGAAAGAAAACAATTTTTTTCCTTGCAGTTTCCTTTTACAATCAATTTCGGTCTATACACCAATTACAAATATTTCAATTCATTCTTTTTTTTTCTTTACCTTTTCTGTTCCTTCAATTTCACCATTTCACAATTTTTAATTCACCTGATCAACAAATTCGCTCTTATGAATTCACCCTCTCAGACCCTCTCCAGTGACCCGCCAGTTTTTATTAAAGTAATAAAAAATTGGGGTGAAATAACTTTTTTCTCCACTTAAGCTCTTGTACTAGATATTTCCCGATTGCAAGATGGCTTTGTTATATTGTGTTAAAATGTTGTTCTCTAAGCAGGAACAAAATTTATATTCGTGATTCGCCACCTTGAGAAACGCTAAAATATGAATTTTTAAAGGAACCGAAAAATATTTATTTTTTTTTCATAATTTTCCCTTTATCGGTGTTATATTTTATCTTCAACACGAATTCACAAATCTACGCAAAACCTGGGGACCTATGTGGGTAGTAAGTGAAAGTTGTGTGATTCGCACCACATTTTTATGTTACAAATAGTTTCAATCGAATGTAATAGTCAACATATATCCGAGATCCGCCTTGTTTGACCCTCTTCAAAAAACAAACGTGTGGATAATGACGAGTGGCAAACGCGTTTTTTATTTTTCCTAACCTCTTTATTTATCAAATATATACAAATACAAATTATATAATACATTTATACAATTTGTCTTGTTTTACCTTACGCCATTATAAGATGAGCAAAAACATGGTCCGCTGAAGGCGGTTATACATTAGGGGTATTCATGATCTTTGGTTTAACATGTTAAAGCGTATTAAATGGAAAAACTCATGTTAAATCGAAAAAAATTGCCTTCTTTTGCCGTGGTAGAACGAAATAACATTTAACATGGCTGAGAGTCTGTTACTTGGTCTGTTAAATGGAGAATGACGTCACACAATAGACCAGTTGAGATCGCCGCCATTTTTGTTTTGACAGCTCAGTTCTTTCGTGTGTTTGTGGTATTCATATCCCTGTTATTAAACCAGAAGGGATAATTTTAATGATACATTTGAGAAAAAACAATAACATTAAATTGAGAGTAAACAATAACATGAGGCTCTGGAAGGAAGGTTATAAACATAAAGGCTTATAAAACAAGTTGCTGAGAAAATCCGCTAGGGGCTCTTATGCATTTAACGTTTAGCATGGTAAAACATTTTACATTTAACACAACATCATGAATACCCCTATTATGGGTATTCATGATCTTTAGTTTAACATGTTAAAGCGTGTTAAAATGAAAAACTCATGTTAAATTGAGAAATATTTCCTTTTTTACGGGGTTAAAATGATATAACATATTAGGGGTATTCATGATATTGTGTTGAATGTTAAATGTTATAAGTATAGCATTGTGAGCAGCCCTATTTAAAGTCATGTCAAATGTTAAATGCATAAGAGCTCCTAGCGGATTTTCTGAGCAACTTTTTTAGTAACCTGTCCTTCCAAAAACTTTTACTTCTAAGTTTTGATTACAGTAATTTATTACAACATGCCTAAAATAAATGAAAAGTTGAAGTGAAAAAGTTTGGCTACTGATTATATTTTTTAAAAAGTCCAAAACACAAGACAAAAGAAAGAAAACAAAACACAAACTACGAGTAAGTAACCTAACACAACAAATAAAACGGCGACAAGCTCAGCTGGTCTGTTGCGTGACGTCATTCTCCATTTAACAGACCTAGTAATAGACTCTCAGCCATATTACATGTTATATCGTTTAACATGGTAAAAGAAGAAAATATTTCCCCATTTAACATAAGTTATTCCATTTAACACATCATGAATACCCCTATTGGTGGCATGATAGTTGGGGGGCTTACAAGAGATGGGGAGGAGCCATTCCGGCTGGTGGTGATTGGCAAACGCGTAGATCGAGCTTAAGATAGATAAAAGATGTTTGTATCATCAGCCGTGCGATAATAAATCATATCAGAGTTGCTTTTTGTTTGAAATGAGACTATTCTGCGCTTGATTTATGCATCGCTAAATGCACACGGCACTCACAGTTATATATTTAGCCAATGATGTGGAAATACATTATACATTTTGACGAATTCGCTTTTCTTTGGACACTATTAATTATACCAGCGGGATGTGAGGAGTTGGATCCGATCCAGGCGCCCTCTTCACGGCTTCCTTGATAGTTATTTAGCAGCTAATCTTGTTTAATTAAATTACTAACATTATCTCTTACTGTGTCTCTCATGTTGACGGAAAGAGTTAATTGAATATTTTCCTGGAGCTTAATAATATTCCTATTTTCTAAGCAGTGTTGGGTTCATATTTTTATTATTTGGGATTACATGTATCATTTGAAACATAATGTTACAACTCTATATATATCGGGACGAATACCTCCCAACCTTCTTCATGATGGCGGTGTCGCATAAGCCGGTGCAAGTGTTGGCCGGAGCGATGCCCGTTGACCTCATCTTTAAGAAGGACTTCGTTAATACAAAGTGAAGAGGCAGGGACTAGTATCGCTACTGGAGAGACTCCACGAGAGGATTGGTGAGATCCCAACAGAAGAGTGGAGTAGCAAGCCAAAAGGGCGCTACTTTGAGCGCTCCTAAGAAGTTCTTAAGATTGAAGGCTAAATAGGTCCTCCCAGACTTCCATGTCTCAGATCCCAACAGGACACGGAGTCTCTGAAACAGCCGAACCGGTAGATTGCACCGCATGGATGGACACCGAGCCAGGTTGTCGAGAAAAACCAGAATCTTCGCCTCGCCGAATCGGACCTCACCTGTCTGATGGAAGAAGAGAACTATTTCTTCTTCAGGGAGTTCGTTTACTGGTGGAAGGAGCAAGTGAGCCCAAAGCAATTCACATGCACCAATCAAGAGCCACTGGATAAAGAAAATGCACTCAGGCTGAGACCTGGAGGGTTAGTCCAGGCTGGAGTGCTGGAGGATACATCCGAACGGGTACGGATGGTTAAGTTGCAGCGTTATCAGTAATAGTACAAGAGCCCAAGAGGAGACAAAAGGCAGTTATCTCACCCCAATTTCTGATTACTTTGATGAAAATTATGTATAATTACTAGTCAAAACTGATGAGTCTGCCAAGTATAGGTAGGGGGAATAGAAAATGGCGGCTGTTTCAAAACCTTAATTTTCCATTTGAAGCTCTATATCTTAAAAACTACCCACAACACGAGAAAACCTAAGAACACGTTATTTAAAGAAGAGTAAATTTGCTAAAATATGAGCCCTAATAGAGTTATTTACGTGTAAGTTCTCAAGATATAGCTTTTTAAAATCAACATTTCATAAAAATGGTGTACGGGACGTACTGAAGGATCAGTAGTTAGTGAATTTATATTGAAAAATCTATATCTCCAAAACCATTTGACGTACAGATGTCTATTAGCACTCAAATTAAAGCTAGTTTAATGAGCTATAAAGTAGTGTATTATGTTAATTTTATTAGGAGTAATAGTTTTCCTAAAATTTGCTAAAATAAATTAATTTATAGTTGTTCGGACAACTTTTCATTTGCCAAATTTATGTTCATAAGTGAATATCATAAAAACTACTACCCCTACGAAGATAAGTGTCATAAACTACATTATAGTAAGTTAAATTTCCTTTATTTTGAGTGTTAGCAGACATATGTATATCTTCTGGATCTAGAGATATATTTTTTCAAAAATCCAACATTTTATTCAAATAACTAGAAATTAATATTTTTTAAGTTTATTTTGTCAAATATCATAAAAACTACTACACCTACAAAGATAAATGTTATTAACTATTTTATAGTAAATTTAACTAGCTTTAATTTGAGTGCTTGCAGACATCTGTACGTCCAATGGTTTCTGAAATACAGTTTTACATAAATCAAACTTATTGTCCGAGCAACTATAAATTAATTTATTTTAGCAAATATCATAAAACTACTACTCCTACGACGATAAACGTTATAAATTACTTTACAGTAAATTAAACTAACTTTAATTTTGGATAATAGACATCTTAACGTCTCATGCTTTCTGAATTGAATGTTTTCCACAATAAATTCACTAACTTTTCAGTACATATTTCATGAAATGTTGCTTTTTGAAAAATTGCATCAAAGTAAACTGCTGTACTGAGTGCTGGCAGACATCTGTACGTCCAATGGTTTCTGAAATAAAGTTTTACATAAATCAAGCTTATTGTCCGAGCAACTATAAATTAATTTATTTTAGGAAATATCATAAAAACTACTGTTCCTACGAAGGTAAAGGTCATAAACTTCTTTATAGTCCATTAAACTAGCTTTAATTTGAGTGCTAATAGACACCTATATATCACATAGTTCCTGAGATATAGATTTCTCAATATAAATTAACTAACCACTAATCTTTCGGTAATATTTTAAGAAATTTTGCTTTTTAAAAAACTATATTGTGAGAAATATTGGACGTAAATAGCTCTATTAGGGCTAATATTTTAGCAAATTTACTCTTCTTTAAATAATGAGCTCTTAGGTTTTCTCTTGTTGTTAGTAATTTTTAAGATATAGAGCTTCAAATGGAAAATTAATGTGTTTTAAGGTTTTGAAACAGCCGCCATTTTTTATTTCCCCTACCTATACTTGGCAGACTCATTAATTTTGACTAGTAATTATACACAGTTTTCATTAAATTAATTAAAAATTGGGATGAGATAACTGCCTTTTTTTCTTCCCGGCTCTTGTACTATAAGGTAATGTAATGTAAAGTAATGTAAGGTAAGGATGCATCACAGTATAAAAGTTAAAAAAATATTATGTTCTAATAAATTAAATAGCCCCCCCCACTCAGATAAATTATAAACTATGAAGTAAATTTAATAAAAAAAAAAATTGTTTATTGGCATCAGTGGCGTGCACAAGCCTGACGTACTACTTTACTACTGCCGCACTCCGTATACCAGAAATGAACAGGAAGGTTTTTGTAAAAAACGTTACTTACGTCCATTGTTGGACTGTATAACTCGCTTTTCCAACTTAAATGTTTAAATTTAAGCATTTGACGCCTGTACCCTATCCTTGATTCCAACCACATAATCCCAGATCACCAGTTTGGTTTCCGAACATCCCACTCCACTATCCAGCAATGCCATCGTGTGGTTGATGTTGTCTCGTCTTTATTGGAGCGCGGAATGTACTGCTCGGGAGTCTTTCTTGATGTAGAACAGGCTTTTGATCGAGTCTGGCACCCAGGACTGCTATACAAGATCCGTGAATTCCTACCCCCTACATACTTCCTCATTAGCCGTTCTTATCTCTCCGACAGATTATTTCAAGTAAATTACAACGGCGCTTATTCATCCCTATTCCGTCAGTCTGCTGGTGTACCTCGGGGTAGTATCCTTGGTCATATCCTTTATACACTTTTCACAGCTGACATTCCAACCCATCCTAACACAATCCTCACCACGTATGCCGATGACACATGTCTATTGTCAGTGAAATTATTAAAAAAAAAATAAAATTAAGCATTCAGTCAATACTTGGAAGACAATTTTTCATTTCGAGCGCTTTAGGACTGTTTAAGTTCAACAGTTTTGGAACTCCAATTTAATCAACAATTTTTTTTATCTCATGAGATCAACTTTCATGTATTTATAATTTTTTTTTATATAAAAAGAAGATGGATGTGGTGACAAAAAAAACTTAAGAAGTAATAAACTATTTAATGTGAGCCAACGTTTCGGCCCACGTTGCAAGGCTTTATCAAGGCTAAAAAAAAAAGATACTAACACTAATAAAAGATAAATAAGGAAGAAAATAGATAACAGAAAATAAAAGTAAATTTTTATTTATTTATTGCTATTTACAACAGTACATTATAATAAATTTAGTAAATTTGATCTCAGTTAAAGATGGAATGTTACAGGCGTGTAGAGAAACTACCCATTGGTATCACTCTAATCACGTTTTTACATTAGCAGGTCTCGTGGCCATCTTATTTTCAGGCCCCTCGGAGGATTGTCAGGAATGGAAGTGGAAACAAGGTTAGAAACTAGGGAGTTTGTAATGGAAGGAATGATATCGGGTTCGGGCTAGATCGGTTACAAATGGAACATTAAGGTCTTTGTGGATGATTTTATTTGTGACAAAGTAAGGAGCATTGAGGATTTTAGATTGTAAGAAATGGATACAAGAACATCAAAGCTCAACTCCATATGTCCAGATGGGCCTTATTACAGTCATGTAGATCAGTCTTTTGTAATGTGTTGGATGTTTTGACCGTTTTTCTAGTAAGTGCTGTAATAATCGAAATCGACGTGCAGTTTCCTGTCTTTTCAGTCTGGTGTGAAGATTCGAGGTTAGTCGTTTGTCGTATGTAGTAAAAGTATATTGAAAAAATAAAAAGTAATATGTACATTGAAAAGTATAAATTACAAAAATTTATACTTTTTGTACAAAACACAAATTTATATACTTGAAAAGTATTTGTTATTATTTCCATTTGCATTAATTGTCTAAAATCTTTTTTTTTTTTTAAATACTCACATATTTTAAATCAGGATTAGCCATGCCTTAGTTTACCTTTATTTCATGTTATCTGTTTTCTTATTTAGTTACTTTATTGTTGTATTTGCATATTTTTTTAGTCATGTTGAAGCCCTGCAAAGTGGGGCGAAACGTTGGCTCACATTAAATACTTTAATTATAATTTGTGTTATATCATTGACCGCTCTCGGACCTTCTTCTTTTTATATATGTCAATCAGCGATCTTCCATTTTATAATTAGCTTAGCTGGACACGCCATTATA
>NW_027108815.1:423330-428833 GCF_000696795.3 Halyomorpha halys | reverse complement strand
GACTTAACCACATATTCACTGGGGTGACAGATATAATATATATGAAATATTTTTAATTGTTTTTGTATATTTTTATTCCTGATAAAGCTCTACAGAGTGGGGCAAAACGTCGGAAAATAAATAGTTAACTATTTTATGTTTACTTTTTACCGCACCCCTGACAATCTTCTGCATAATTTGAAATAATACTGTCGATAATTTATATATGTATAATATTATAATTTAGTAGGGAAAATTAAAATATTTTGAAAATGATTGGAAAAAAATTTAGATTTTGACTCACGCCCTTCTCTCCAACTAATTGTAGCAGCACTTCTATTTAGATTTCCTGTACTTGACTTTAATGAAAATATACTGTTGATGAATGTGTAAAATCACAGAAATTTGGTTGTTTTTAATTATTATAGCTACTCAATTTTTCTCACCTTTCTTAGCGTACTTCAGAAAGTGCGTGTTCTCTGACGCAAGCCCTTCATAAAAGTAGTGGGCACATAAAAGATAATTGTCTTGGAACCGAACAGTTGTTTATTCGGAGAACTAAGTTTGATGACTAGTTTTCTAAAAGTGTACAGTTTCACCTTCAAAATGTCTAATTTCGATCTGTTTTTCTGGCACATTTATGAATCACAAATACAAATTTTTTTTTTTACAACGCAGTTTAATTCTAATGGACAAGGTCATTCAAATAAAAATAAAATAATATAGAAAAAAAAATTTCAACAAAAAATATCTGCTGTTGAAAATTATCAATACGTTTAGGAACTTGAAAGATTAATCAATCATTATGATTAACTTCTATTTGTTAAGAGAAGAAAATCGAATATTTTTTCTAAACAAGAGTTAAATGTAGAAACCATATTCAGTTCCATTAATAAAATAAAAAATGTATTTATCAATGGATTTAAGCTTTTCATATCCAGTTGAGTGTCAGAAGCATACTCTCCTAATAAGCAAAAATGACTCTAAGGGGTGGGGATAAGGCCACGCCCCTTGAAGGCAACTTTAAATTGAAGTTAATTGGGATTCTGCACATTAATGTAATTATCTATGAAACCATTCATTTAATGGCTAATGTGAAGAGAATAGAAGTTTTTATATATATTATTTCCTATAATTTGCTATATTTAACATGAAAATCCAATTATCCTTTCTCGAGAAATTCAAGCTTCTTTCTTGTTCTGTTTAGACTCATTTCAATGTGAATATTAAGGATCCCAAAATATATTTACTGTTCTAAAAACTAAGGAGTGAATATAAAATTGAATAAATTTGTTAATTTTTCTAGGAACAATCAATAAAAAATAAATTAATTTTAAGAAAAAAAATTATACATAAAGTTTTATAAAAAATAAATAATTGTTTCTGTTGTAATGGAGAAAGTTATTTATTAAAAAAAAAATAAAGTAAAAAGAGTAAACATTAGTTTTTAAAATGTTTAATGTTTACAACATAAAAGTGACTTATTTTAGCAAATATCACGAAAACTGCTACTCTTACGAAGCTCATGAACTACTTTATAGTACATTTTTTATTATTACACCCTTAGCTAGATAACACAACTGAAACTATGGAAGGTACCTTGTATGGTTACCTACTGAAACGTAGATTTGCTTTAAACCTCATAGTACAAGAGCCCAAGAGGAGAAAAAAGGCAGTTTAATGAAAACTGTATAATTACTAGTCTAAATTGATGAGTCTGCCAAGTATAGATAGGGGATTAAAATTGGCGGCTGTTCGAAACGTTTAAATAAGGAAATTTTGCATAAATTTACTATCACACAACTTTCACTTACCACCTACATAAGTCCACAGGTTTTGCATAGACTGGTGAGTTCGTATTGAAGATATAATATAGAACGAATAAGGAGGAAATTATGGGAAAACAAATTATGGAGAAAAAGACAATTATCTCACCCCAATTTTTAATTACTTAAATGAAAACTATGTAAATTACTAGTCAAAATTGATGAGTCTGTCAAGTATAGGTAGGGGAATAAAAAATGGCGGCTGTTTTAACACATTAAAAAAAATTAATTCTTCACTCTGAGCTCTATATCTATACAACTACCAACAACACTAGAAAATTTAAGATAACATTATTTAAAGAAGAGTAAATTTTCTAAAATATGAGCCCTAATAGAGCTAATAGTTCCCGAGATAAAGCTTTTTAAAAAGCAACATTTCATAACAAATGCACTGAAAAATCTGTAATCAGTGAATTTATTTTGAGAAATCTATATCTCAAAAATTATTCGACGTACAGATGTCTATTAGCACTCAAATTAAAGCTAGATTAATGAGCTATAATGTAGTTTATGATGTTTTTCTTCGTAGGAGTAGTAGTTTTTATGATATTTGTTAAAATAAATTTATTTATAATTGTTCAGATAAAATTTCATGTGCAAAATGTATATTCATATGTGAATATCATAAAAGCTAAAACCCCTATGAAGATACATTTTATAAATTACTTTATAATAAGTTTAATTACCTTGATTTTAAGTACTGCTAAACATATGTAAGTCTTATGGTTTCTGAGATGTATTTTTGAAAAATCAAAACTTGTATCCAAAAAACGAGAAATTAAGATTAAATTAATTTATTTTGTCAAATATCCGAGTTGGAATCTAGCAGTGACAGATACTTATTTATTGTGTTACTGTAGTCGTGAGTCAATCCTGTAAGTTCGGGAGTGGGTACCCTTAATTGGGTAAAAATTTGGCGGTCGAGCGTGATTTTGACCTAATCATCTCCTTGCACAACCGTTGGTCTAGTAAAGTACAGGACCTCTGAACCTTCATGGCTTGTAGTGGTACATATTTATTTATTATACATATATATATTATAGGAGTTCCTATTAAACGAGAACTATTTTTAAACCGTTTCATTTTTTGGAAATGAAGAAATATGCATTTCCAATTTTAAGTTATACAAGTATTTTTAAGTGAAATCACCTCCTAAAATTTCATACTATTTAGCACTAGCTCTCTTTTAGTATTTGGTTTCTTGGAAGTTGTCATAAATCTCCGAAGTGAGTTCTGTTTTTAACGAAATATTAGCACAACTCATATTGGACTAAAGTTGGAAAAAAAAAAAAAAAAAATTGTCTAAGAATTTACGATTGTCAAAGTTTACATCGGTTTGTTGATGTTGTCGAAGAGGAAAATGACGAAGTTGAAAAATGGATCGTTGAAGCTGATTTGGCTCGAAATAGGACTGAGTGAGTCTACTTCTGGCAACATTCCTTTTACCATCCGGCTAACGATCTATGGTCGAAGAGTGTAATATATCGATTCTATCGTACAATTTATTGACCTCGAAATTTATATTTTAACGATTATAAATAGATTATTTATCAGCAGAACACGCTCATTTATATTATAGCTGAAATGCCTAAAAAAAAAAAATTCTTATACCGAAGGAAATTCGGTAAAACTAATTGTTGGGGCACAGCCTGGTTGTCCAAGAGACCCCCTTACACTATGCACAGATTATGCTGCATTTCACGAATATGTATTTTGGGCGTGTAAACACTAGGGGTATTCATGATCTCATGTTAAAGCGTGTTAAATGAAGAAATATTTCCTTCTTTTATCATGTTTAAACGATATAACATATGACATGGTTGAGAATCTGTTACTAGGTTTGTTAAATGTAAAATGACGTCACGCAAAACACCAGCTGAGCTCGTCGCCATTTTGTTTGTTGTGTTAGTTTACTCGCTTGTCGTTTGAGTTAGTATTGTTTTGGATGTTTTTAAAACTAATCAAGCAATGAATGACAAAACTAATAGTGTAATCACAGTTGTCAATTAGCTCAGCTTGATTCTCTTTCTCACAAGGTAAAAGATCAACAAGACACTCAGTAGCCAAATTTTCACACAGCTTCCACTTTTCTCTCAATTTAGGCATGTTGTAATAAATTACTTTAATCAAACTTTAGAAGTAAACAATAACATAAAGTTTTGAATGGAAAGATTATAAAAAAAGTTGCTCAAAAAATTCGCTAGGAGATGCTTTTATTTATTTATTTTTTTTATTTATTTATTTTTTTCCAAAACCCCTTCAAAATTTTAATGGCATTTATAAACAATGAGCTTTCTCCTTTTTCTGTAGAACATCTACATTCTAAGGAGTCTTTTGGAGTGTATCATTTTTGTTGTCAGAATTTATAAAAGAGTTTAATGTGTTGGGGCACACATTATTTCTGAATTTAACAAACTTAAATCTAATAAAAACTTAATCCTAATACTACGTGACCTTACGTAGTGTGTTGCCAGCGCACCGGAGGGGGGGCAGGTGTTAACGTGTTGAATAACGGATTCGTACAGTACTGAAGTGAATCGAAAAATTTGATGTGTCGTCGCTGGATGAACTCCGGGACAGTAGGCAACTCCAACAATTGATGCAGCTCCGGTGGTTTCTTCCTCCTCCACGATGTTGTGCGTACGATTTTCCTCAACATCGAATCCTGAAAAGTTTGAAGAAGGCGCTGGGTTCCATCTGATATGTGGGTAAACAATGGTGCCCCATATAGTAGTGCAGGTCTCAGAATACTTTTGTATATCTGCAGCTTCAATCTCAATGAGAGAGCCGGAGAAGTGAGGAGGTGGTTGAGACGATATGACTTTCGTCTTACTGTTCTCGCCTTCTGATATAAATGGGCAGAAAGCTTAAGATGACGGTCTAGTTTTACGCCCAAATATACGATAGAGTTGGAAGGTGAGCTCACCGTATTATTCACATGGAGAGTCTTCGGCAGTCTTGATCTCTTGTGCGCGAACACAACACAATCCGTTTTGGCTGTATTGACTGAGATGTTCAAGTAGCCCAGCTTCTGAACAATCTCATAGCATACTGCTTCAGCCTGATGTAGAGCTGTCTCGGCGTTCATACTGCTACTGTAAATGGCAATATCGTCAGCGTAAGCGGCGACCGTTGCCTTCTTGTAGTTCTTGCCAACCACATCAGCAGTATAAATTGAAAACAAAACTGGCGAAAGGACTGCTCCTTGAGGCACTCCACAAGTCAGTGGGATAGATGTTGAGTGTTCTTCACGAACCCGCACAGCGACGGTCCTGCTGTTTAGAAATGAGGCGATCACACTGTAGAGCTGTTCCGGGCACTCTAGATCGACGAAGATGCTTTTAACATTTAACATGAATTTATATAGGGCTGCTCACAATCCTATACTTATAACATCTAATATCGTAAAACATTTTATATTTAATACAACATCATGAATACCTCTATTGTTTTAGGTATGTAGAATAGTGTTTATACTTTGATGTATTTTACTTAGTACTTCTATTGTAACTCAGTAATCTTTGTTTATGATACACTATTGTTTTAGCAATCGTCTAACTGTCTAAAAAAGGCAGTTTAATGAAAACTGTATAATTACTAGTCAAAAATTAATGTTTGAAGTACCACCAATGGGTGGTTCCTTCCCAAGATTTTCAAGTGTATATGAAACATACTACATATTTACCTATTGTATTATT
>NW_027108815.1:415641-417622 GCF_000696795.3 Halyomorpha halys | reverse complement strand
GTCCACGGTCAAATATTAGCTCATCAATATGATGGTTATTTTATTCCGACGTTTCAGCTTAAATTTCAGGCATTTCATCAGGGCTAGTAAAAAAAAAGTAGAAAATTTGCATGATGCAATGAAAAATATGAAAATATATAAATAAAATAAACAAAAAACAAGTGCTATATAAAGATATATAATGCCAAAATGAATAAGTAAAAATAAAAATGATGAATATGAGATGCACTTAATGTGAATATAAGATGTATTTAAGGAAAAGTGAGCTATATGGCTATGAGAAAAAATATTAACATCAACAGGTAAAAACTTTTCTTCAAACAAAAATAAACGAAGTAAGATTAAGTCTACGGCAATATTGTTTTATAGGAGAAATAATTAAGGTGAATTCATTTAAATCTATTTGAGTATAAGAAACCATACTCATCAACATGATTATACACATTTAATTTTGGAGGGGTGTATTCACACTTTACAACACGTTGTGGCGTGGTTTAGTGATAAGGCACTGTGCTACAAACTCCATGGACCCGGCTCTGGCAGATAATTGTTTTTAGGTTACTGTAGCCGTGAGCCAACACTGTGGGTTCTGGAGTTCACCGGGGTCAAACCTGTCTCATTAAGTGTAACCAAATGATCACCTTGCACAACCGTTGGTAACAGTACTTACAAAGTAATGCGCTCCTAACCCTTAATGGGTAGTAGCGGTGCAGTTTTTTTTATTATTTTTTTATTTATTTATTTTTTAATGAAACTCTGATTAATAATAATTTATTTATGAAAATGAATTGTAATGAGAATAGAATAACTTAAAGCCACTTTTGTTTTCAATGGTGCATTTAAGGAGGTATTAGGTAGTTAAAAAGATATAGAAAACGTAAACAATATGTATTTTATATACATACGTATATGTATTTTTTTAGTTTTGACTACCGTCAAAATAGCCCTGGAGAAGCCCTGCAACGTGGGGCGAAACGTTGGCTCATTAAAATAGTATATTTCTACTATTTGAGTTTTTCTTGACCGCACCCGGACCATATTCCTTTCATCTTTACACACGGTCAATCAATAATCTTCCAATATGTATTTTAGTTTGTTTAGTTGTTAAGCAATAGTGAGTTTTCACTTTCACTAACCAATTATACGAGGTGATTAATTTTAACTCAAAGTAGTGAAACTGTGTTATGTGTGCGGATATTTTTTTTTTTTAAATATCGATATAAATTTTTTTTTTTAATAATTTATTTATTGATATTTAAAACTGTATACATATATACACATCAAGTAAATTTGCTGTAAGTGATATTATGACATGATAAAAACATGTGGAGAATCTACCCATACTCCAAAAACATTTCTAAAGGAGAAGATCTCGAGGCCATCTTCTTTTCAGACGTCTAGGAGGATTATTAGGTAGTGAAGGAGAAGCCAGGTTAGACACGAGTTGGTTTGGGAAGTTTATTATGGAAGGATTGGTATCTGGTTCTGGCCAAATCGGCAACATAGGGGACATCGAGGTCCTGATGGACGATTTGATTTGTGACAAAGTAAGGAGCATTAAGGATTTTACGAAGGATTTTGGACTGTAAGGATTGGATTCGAGAGGAATTAGGATATAAAATTAAATTTAAATATTAAGATTTTATAGATTTAGTAAACTATCTAATAATTTTTTAGCACTATTTCTTCCCTCGTCTTGATGCACTTGAATTTCATTAACAATCCAAAAAAATATCTACAAATTTAACAAAACTGCTAGACAATTTTACCAAGAGAAACATCTAATTATAGGCTCAATGTAAGAGAAGTATTTTAAATAAAGAAGTAATAAATATCTTTGGCTGGCATCTGTCCGGGAACAGGAGGCATCTATGCTGTCCTCTAATTGAGAACGGAGGGGTTTTTCTTAAACTGTATTTCATATTATATATATTAAAACTATGACAGGAATAGCTGATGAAGCTTTAACAAAGAAAATATA
>NW_027108815.1:412573-413853 GCF_000696795.3 Halyomorpha halys | reverse complement strand
TGTGAGTCTCGAGGATCAGTCAATAATACAACTTCAACTAATTACTCTAAAAATATAATTGTAATTTATGATTAATAACTATTGTACTATTGTAATTAAAACATTTCTTATTAAAAACATTACTTATAATTGCCTATTGCAGGGTGCCCTACATTGTGATCCAACTAACTCCAGTTTGTGCCAGAGCTGAATAGGTTTTGAAAGAGAGGGAGGTTTTCTTTCGTTTTTCCCTCATTTATCTTTTTTTCTCCAGCAAATAGTCCGTCCGTTATTTATATTTTGTATTTTATCTGTTCCTATTTATTGTTGTTAATCAAGTCTTATGTATTTATTAGGTTAGAGTAACACAAATTTAATACTGGAAGATTATTGATTGACCGTGTGTATAGATGTTATTTTACACTTATGTTTTTTCTCGTTTTTTTCCTTTTGTAACTATGTGTTTGTATCTTTTTTAGCCCTGACGAAGCCCTGCAACGTTGACTCAATAAAATAATATAATTATCTACTATTTTAGTTTTTGTTTTTACTGCACCCGGACCATATTCCATTCATCAAACATAAATTTAAATTTTGTACATCCGACTTTTTATTGATAGCTGGATCCTTATGTTTTTCTATAGTAATCATTTCTTGTAAATTTCGCTTAAAGTTGTTTTTTTTCCAATGTATGATTTTTGGTGCATAAAAATTTAATTTATGTCCTTGGAATCCACACAGAAACTACTCGTAGATTCCGATTGCTACAACACTTACTTGACAAACGCTCTAAACTTCCCATTCACTAAAAAAAATTGGTATACACTACGATAATCAGACCAATTTGGACATATGGAATTGAGCTCTAGGGTTCCACTAAACCATCAAATTCTTCCCGCATCCAATCGTTACACTCTAAAATTCTTGATGATGCTTATTACGTCACCAAGAAACTCATTCATAAAGACCTTAACATCCCATTCGTTGCAGATTTGACCCAAAACATATATGCGTCTTTTCATTCCAAACTCCTTAACTATCCTAACCCATTAATTCTTAATGTTTCATCCTTAACAATCCCTGATAATCCTCCGAGACGTCTGAAAAGAAGATGACCACGGGACCTTCTAATTTAAATTAATTTTTGAAGTACCACCAATGGGTGGTTCCTTCCCAAGATTTTCAAGTGTATATGAAACATACTACATATTTACTTATTATATTTATTATTTGTACAGTTGTAAATCACATTAAATAAATAAATAAATTTTGACAAAACTGAGATATAGTACTAACTACCT
>NW_027108815.1:404790-412523 GCF_000696795.3 Halyomorpha halys | reverse complement strand
ATTAAATAAATAATTTAAAGAAAAATTATGTCCTGTTTGTCTCAAATGTCTATTGAGAGCAGTTTGTCAGGTTTGTTGGGTTAGTTTGTTATAGAGGTACAACTGCATTTGTGTTGATAGAAATTTAGCTTCTTTTGAGACATTGTTCTGAAGTTCCAAAATAGGATTTCCCGCAGTTACCTTCAAAGGAAATTTCGTTCATTATATTAGATAGTAGCTTTATTTTGTCTTTGTCTTTCGTATTGGTGTAAAATATAGATAAAGTTGCCGTGTTTTTGTATGTAATTGCGAAATAGTTTTTGTTATTGTTTAGAGTTTTTGATATCCTCTCTGAAAATTTTGTTATATAAGGAATTATGTAGTATCTTTTGGTGTTGGTATCTTGTGGTTTAGGCTGTATGAATGTTAGTCTTTGCTTTGGTTATTGCTAGACATGTTTATGTGGGTACCACCCATCTGATTGGAGGAGATATATTTTACTTTCAACTGTTTTTATGTATATATGGGATGTTAATTTTCGCGCCTGATTTATTTAAAGTGTTGACCTACAATACAATACAAATCCTCTTTACGTTTTTTTTTTAAATTTTTATAATTTAAAAAACATTTAATAGAATCAGTAATAATTTACTTCGTGATAAATTTTGTTAATAACTTTTTTTTTTACCAAAAAATCCGTAATTGGTTATAATTTTCCCGGTATAATCCTGAACATTTAGCACAAATCCCCATCATAATCGAAGTATGAATGGCAGTGCATGAAGTATGAATAAACAAATAATGATTTATATATATATTAGATTATTATTGAGTATAATATATTATATACCAGACCAAAACTTAATTATTATAATCACAAAAGAGATATCAGAAAAGGGTACCTTTTTAATTTAATTTAGCAGATCTACATCTTTAGACGCGATGCTTTAACAATTAGGTTCTCAAATCTTTTTCTCCGATTACAATAAAACTCGGAAAACTTTAAGAATCTATCTATTACCAAATTATAATCGTTTCATAATAGGGTTCTAAGAATTGCAGTGGATGCCCCTTGGTTTGTAAGACTTAGCCAATTGCATCAGGAACTATAAATGGAATCTATAGAAGGCTTCATCAAAAAACGTTTATAAAATTCCACTAAAAATACCAGCTGTCAAAGGAGCAGTGACCTACAACTTGGGAAACCCAACCACATCTCGACTGAAGCCCAGGCTGCTGTAGGACATCCTGTTATAAATTATATATTTATCAATTCTATTTGTGTTATTACTGCTATTTTATTTATTTTTATTTACATATTTTTCTCACATCAAAAATCAGATATTTATTTTATAAACTCTATTAATGTCATTTTGTTTGTTATTAGTTATCCTTTTTTTTTTCTTCTTCTCTTCATAAGAATTATTATTTTAATCTATTTATTTTTATAATCACCTTTACACTTCGTCGTAAATCTACCGACTGCCCTACTACTCTTCTTTAATAATGTTGATCTTACACCTGCCGAACAGATCCACTACTTCGGACTACATCTGAACAAACGACCAGCCTGGAATCCTCACACAAGACTGAGAATACAGGAGACTGCACGTCGATTTCGACTTTTACAGCACTTACTAGACAAACGGTCTAAACTTCCAAGTCATTACAAAAGACTGATCTACACTGTAATAAGGCCAATCTGGACGTACGGAGTTGAGCTTTGGGGCTCCACTAAACCTTCGAATTCCTCTCGTATCCAATCATTGCAATCCAAAATCCTTAATGCTTCCATTCCTGACAATTCTCCGAGGCGCCTGAAAAGATGGCCACGAGAATTGCTAATTTAAAACGTAATTAGAGTGCTACCAATGAGATCAAATTTACTAAATGTATTATAATGTACAGTTGTAAATAATAAAAAAAATTATATATTTTTTATAATTCATCGTTATTATTCAAAACTGTTCAAATGCATATCCTAGTAAATTCGGTGAGTTTTTGCACGGGACTGTACATACTCCTCCCCCCTCTCTCCACCGATAATCAATTGTTAAAATGTAAAAAAAAATGATTGTTACATTAACCATGGAAGGCCCAGCAGGGCGATATGGTATTAAATAAAAATAATAAATAAATAAAATACCAATTACCAATATCTCGGTAACGTTCTTGCAAAGGAACAATATGTGTGCTTCGATCTGGTTTACCGGTTAAAAATAGAAGAGACTCGACGATGGAACGAATTAATATAGAAAAGAAAAAAAAAACACAATAGGTTATTGATTTTCTCAAAGCAATCAGAGGCGAACAGACAGCCCTCACGGCCCGAGGAAATTGTGTGTCACAATCGATTAGCTATAAATGAATCGAGATTTATATGAAAAGATGGGCCTAGAACATTTCCCCGAGAGAGTTGGCAGGACTGAAATATCTTCATAACGGAGCGATTATTCCCTGCCAGATCCTATTTATTCCTCCCTCCGATCCAGCTTGGAGATATCTTCATGGCCGTTTTCGTACGAAATTCTTTGTCCGCTAACGGAGGGGGGCACCTGCTCGGAATAAATATAAATTTATTTTGAAGATCTAATTAGGCGACAACAGGACTCGATTTATAGCCGCCGGTCCCAATCCGAACCTCCTGTCGTCTATTTGCGGAGGGAAAAAAACTAAATAAGAAAAAAAAATGAGCAGCTGTTCAATGCATGCGACATTTATTTCCTGGGTCACAGAAATAATCATGCACAGAAATGAGCGATATACATTGAGGACAATATCGTATTTGAAACATTGTTCATTTTCTAAAATTAATTGCAATTTTTTCGAAGTTATACACAGTAGTGAATCTAAATAAAGTTTATAATTTATTTCTAAGGATTAAGATTCTGGCATATGAAATCCGCCTAATCCCAATCCAGAAACAGCAGATGTCACATATAGGAATGAACGAATGTGGATGGGACGAAAATAAAAATTAACATGTTATGCCAAGGTTCGATTTCACTTGACCTTAAAAACTTATTAATAATTTGAAACTGGGAATTTTAATTAAATAACATATAATATAATGATAAGAGGTGTTGAGACTACCGTATGAAAGGTATAAAAATAATTTATGTGAACGCATATATATATATATTTTGTAAAAATTCAATATAATTTATTTTATACACTCTTATTATATGTCTATACTCGTTTACATTTACGTGTTACGTGGGGATTTAATAGACCAATACTGTTCCTATCGTTTACATAATGCCAAAGGCAATTCAAGGTATCCTTCATACCCAGCTATACATCCTATATGTACGTACTAAATACCAATTAAAATTTTTTCAGGAGTGTACGAAAAAAAAAAAAAGGTACTCTTTACAGCTTCTGTTGCAGAATCCTGCAAAAACAGACGCCAAAGTGATGTCGTTCCAGAAAGGAAAGAAACCACCGCCTACTCACTTTAAGATAGGCGAGGTCCACCAGCGGATCTCCACCTCCATCCTCTCTCTAGCAGGGAGTCTCACTCGATTACTACAAGAGCACAAGAAGAGAAAAAAGGCAGTTATTTCACCCCTATTTTTGTTACTTAATTGAAAACCAGGTATAATTACTAGTCAAAATTGATGAGTCTGACAAGTACACGTAGGGAAATACAAAATGGCGGCTGTTTCAACACGTTAAAAATAATTAATTTTTTATTCGGAGCTCTATATCTTTACAACTACCAACACCTATAGAAAATCTAAGAGAGCATCATTTAAAGTAGAGCAAATTTGCTAAAATGTAAGCCCTACTAGAGCTATTTACGTTCAATAGTTCTCGAGATATAGCTTTTTAAAAAGAACATTTCATAAAAATGTATGGAACGTACTGAAATATTAGTAGTTAGTTAATTTATTTTGAAAAATTTATGTCTCAAAAACTATTTGATGTGCAGATGTCTATTAGCACTCAAACTAAAGCTAGTTTAATGGACTATAAAGTAGTTTATGACCTTTACCTTCGTTGGAATAGTAGTTTTCATGATAATTGCTAAAATAAATTGATCTATAGTTGTTCGGACAAATTTTCATTTGCCAAATTTATATTAATATATGAATATCATAAAAACTACTATTCCTAGAAGATAAATGCAATAAACTACTTTATAGTGCGTCTTATCGGTCTAGAGATATATTTTTTCAAAAACATTTTATACGAACAACTAGAAACTAACATTTTGTGAGTTTATTTCGTCAAAGAACTACTACTCCTACAAAGATATACTTTATTAACTATTTTATAGTAAATTTAACTAGCTTTAATTTTAATGCTGGCAGACATATGTACGTCCAATAGTTTATGAAATTTTTCATATGAAACTTATTGTCCGAACAACTATAGATCAATTTATTTTAGCAAATATCATGAAAACTACTATTCCAACGAAGGTAAAGGTCATACTTTATAGTACATTAAACTAGCTTTAATTTGAGTGCTAATAGATATATGTACGGTGTTGGTATGTAATGGTTTTTGAGATATATATTTCTCAAAATAAGTTAACTAACTACTGATATTTCAAGACAGACAAGTCTCTTGTCAAGATTGAGTCCTAAGTATCGAGCTCAACAGGCGTTAGTGGAGTGTTAAGAAAGTTATAAATATAAATTAAATTTCTCTCTTCGAGTTGTTTACTTAATACAACAAATAAAAAATTTCCGAAAACAATTTAAGACTGATATTTTTATCATAATCTTCGCCACAAGCACCTCCTTTTGGCAGAGGTTTTTAAAATACTCCTGCTTGATTACCAGTTCCTTCAAAATGGTAGAAGGTGAGTTGCTCCGTTAAAAATACAATGGAATGACTAACTCAGCTTGGCAACGATATATTGGCTATTGATAGGTATTCACAGATAATTGAATAAAGGATAGTAATGCAAGTATAATTATACTACGGTATAACTCTCATATTATGGTATAAAGTATAATATTGTGGTTGCTGTTGGTCCCTCGCAATTGAGGGTTAACTATTAGCAACACTAAAAATACATAAAGATATGTCGGTTACTACATTAATAAAGGTTTATTAAGTGAAAGAACACAAAATATCTGAATTTAAAAAAAAAAAATTATTGCTATTTACAACTGTATTTACATAAAAATACATCTTGTAAATTTTATGTGAGATCATAATGGAGAGATACAGTCAAGTAGAGAAACTACCTATTGGTAGCACTTTAATACCATTTCTACAATAAAGGTCTGGAGACCATCTTCTTTTCAGGCACCTCGGAGGATTGTCAGGAATGGAAGAGGATGTAATATTAGAAACTAGTAGGTTTGGGTGGTGAGGGAGTTTATAATAGAATTTAAACAACAATTAAGGTATTTATGAATGATTATATTTGTGACAAAGTAAGGATTTCACAAAGGATTTTGGATTTTAAGGATTGGACACGAGAGGAATTCGAAGGTTTAGTGGAGCCTCAAAGTTCAACACTGTAAGTCTAGATATGAGTTATTATTGTAATGCAGATCAGTCTTTTGTTAGTTTAGATCGTTTGTCATGTGTTACAATATTCGTAAACGTCGAGGAGTTTCCTGTTTTTTCAGTCTTTTTTTCAGTCCTGTTTTTTTTTTTTTTTTTCTTTGTGTGAGAATTCCAAATAAATCGTTTGTCCAGATGTCCAAACTAGCGGATTTGTTCTATAGAGGAAAGAGCAACATTAGAAAAGTATACTGTAGGGCAGACGGTGGTAAATCACGAAGAGTAAAGGTGATTCGATAGGATTTATTTTTAGCCACCAATTTCGGCACCATTCTTCAAGGGTTTTGATATGGAGTTGGATAGTTTAGGATGCAATCAAATGGTTATTCTTAAATGCAAGCACACATGTGTCATCGGCATACATGGTGAGGAGAGTGTTAGGAATGGTTGGGATGTCAGCTGTATAAACTGTGTAGAGGAAGGGACCGAGGATACTACCTCGAGGAACACCGGCCGATTAAGAGAAGAGTGATGAATAGGAACCACTGTGGTTTACTTGGAATAGTCTATCGATGAGAAAGGAATGGTGAGAAAGTATGTAGGAGGTAGGAATTTACGAAGTTTGTAAAGCAGTCCCGGGTGCCAGACTCTATCAAAAGGCTGATCTATCTGAAAAACAACGTCCACAACACGTGACATTGCTGGATAGTGGAGTAATTTTTTCATTTAAAAATTTTTTTTGAGCTTTTCGGCGTCAATAACATTTATTACTCAATTACTAAATTGTATATAAGAATACTATAGTAATATATATATAATTTATAAGAGTCTATAATAATTCAACTAAATAATAATCCGAAAGTTTAAATCATGCAGTAAACTGTTACTGTGTAACTTTATTTATTTAATTTTTTTGCCTTAATTTTCTATTGCTATATTGCACTTAGACAATATTAATTAACATTTACCTTGTTATGTATAATGTTTGAATGGGATGTTTGGAATCTAAACTGGTGATCCGTTAGAAGTAGTGGGTCCAATTAAATTTAAAATTTACCAGCCACTTTTATCAGTCGAAATCGCTGAAAATATTGTTCACCCGATTAATGTAAAAAATGATTTAGTAGAGGACGGAATAAATTTTTTGTTTATTGTTACTTGAGCAAATAATACATTGAAGTCTTTATCGTCTGCCAGATCATTTATCTCCATTTTATTACATTTGGAAAGTAATGGAATAAAATACAACCTACGCTAGATAACACAACTGGAACTATGGAAGGTTCCTTGTATGGTTACCTACTGAAACGTAGATTTGCTTTAAACCTCATAGTACAAGAGCCCAAGAGGAGAAAAAAGCCAGTTATCTCACCCCAATTTTTGATTACTTTACTGAAAACTATGTATAATTAATATTCAAAATTGATGAGTCTGCCAAGTATAGGTAGAGGGAATAAAAAATGGCGGCTGTTTCAAAGCCATTAAAAACACTAATTTTTCATTCGGAGCTCTATATCTTAAAAAGTCGGAACAACACAAGAAAATCTAATAGAACGTCATTTAAAGAAGAGTAAATTTGCTAAAATATGAGCTCTAACTGAGTTATTTACGTTAAATAGTTTTGGAGATATAGCTTTTTAAAAAGCAACATTTCATAAAAATGTTGTACGGGACGTACTGAAAGTATCATAGTTCCGGAGATATAGATTTCTCAAAATAAATTAACTAACTACTAATCTTTCAATAGATTTTTAAGAAATTTTGCTTTTAAAAAGCTGTATCTCGAGAACTATTTGACGTAAATAGCTCTTTTAGGGCTAATATTTCAGCAACTTTACTCTTCTTTATAATAATGTTCTCTTAGATTTTCTAGTGTTATCAGTAGTTTTTAAGATATAGAGCTCCGAATGAAAAGTCAATGTTTTTTTAAGGTTTTGAAACAGCCGCCATTTTTTAATCCCTCTACCTATACTTGGTAGACTCATCAATTTAGACTAGTAATTATACATAGTTTTTGTTGAAGTAATCAAAAATTGGAGTGAGATAACTGCCTTTTTTTCTTCCCGGCTCTTGTACTATCAGTTTAACTGGCTGTAAATCTATCATTGGCCGGTGTAAAGTTTAACGCCAGAAGGCTAACTTTTCGGTTGCAGCGGATAATTATCTTTATATTATTAATATTAATAATAATTTAGCACAACAAAAAAAAGTAAGAATAAAATTTATTTTGATACAAGAGCAAACTAGTTTTAGAAAATTAAAAAACAAACACAATTATAAAATAT
>NW_027108815.1:402098-404435 GCF_000696795.3 Halyomorpha halys | reverse complement strand
TTTTTTTTGGCAATTGAATAATAAGTAAATTATTTCAGAAGCCACTATGATCAATTCCATTTTCTAATGTAAGTAGTTTCAACAACGCAATTATATTATATTATTATTTGTTCCGGCCGTGCATCATCGCTCTTTTTTTTAAAACAGCCAAAGGTGCTTCCTCCCCCCCCCCCCTCAACGATATTGGCAAACAGATGAAAAGAAGCGCAATGCAAACGGAAGTTAGTATAACAGTGATCTCGCACGCTGAATGTTATTGTATACTTCACCAATATTATATGGACTACATATTCTCTTGGTATTTTCAAAATTATTCCCAGATTGTTTTTAAAAAAATAAATATTATACCGTTATAATCAAGATGAGTGAGACAAATAACAATGGGATGAGGAAAACACTGATGGTTCTTCAATACGATTTATCAACAGAAAGTCTGGTACAAGAAGACGTTTATCGTTTTCCCCGGATTCATCTGATTGCAACAGTACAAAATTCCCAACAAACACATTGATTGGAAGTTAAAGAAGTCGTAATCCTGATAAATAGACACGAAATTTACAAAAGCATAACAGAACAAAAGGTTTGGCATACAGGAATAAGGGAGGAAAAATAAAAACATTTGTCGATATAAAATGCAGATGCACATCTGCATCAAGCACTGTACCATTACCGACGATTATTTTTTGGCTATTCTTTCTTATTAATTTTATATACCGTTAGATGAAAGATATATCTGTATTTATGCATTCTACGTTATATATTTGAATTTATATTATAACAGGAATTTTAATAAACAATATACAGTACTTCATCGCGTTTCTCAATTTTTTTTTTTATAGAGTTAATCGATGTGTGCACTGAACGGCTCATATAGTATCTGACAATATTGCTGTCACACTCATATAGGATATAGGATATGCAGCATATAGGCTATATCAGCATATAGGATATGCATTTAGCTACCTTAAATACGTCATTTCAGTTCGTACAATTTTTCATTTCTAACCTAAGCTGCTCACATACACACTTGTACTGACACATCGAAATATTTTCGAGACTTAGTTATTTGAACTCACAGAAAATTCATTTCTTCTGTTGAAAATTCATATTCATATTTTTTCATTATCACAATAAATTCATTATTTATTTCATTAATTAATAAAGTAAAATATCTGAGATATACTATTTTTTTTTTGCTCTTTTTTATATCTCGAACTGTCTTGAACACGTATCGATTTTTTATATGACGTTTATATTAATAATAATTCCTCTTACATAAAAGTATTACATAATCTTAAATACGATCGACTCAAATTGCAACATGCACTTTGTATAATTTATATTAAAATTTTACATTAGGGTTGGCTACTTATTCGCGATCCTCTTGCATCGTACTTTACAATATCATACTTAGCAATGCAAGCATTAAGTAATTAAAATGTTTTTCTTCAGAGCAATATTAAATAGATAAAAACTTTCTCGAAGGTTAATTAATTAATTAATGAAATTAAGAAATTCTTTAAATAAAAAGTTCTGTATCCCTGTATGAAACATTGGTACGGAGTGTAACAGTTAACAAAGTTTTAAACCACGTGATCAAATTACAAATTAATATTATTGGTCAAAACCACAGTCTAAACTACATTTCCAGAAACTAAAAAAATTGTTGAGGTGGAGTGAAGAATTATTTTATAACTTCCTTTAATTAACCTTATTTACCTATAACAACATTTCAGAGCCATCATGTATACACGAGACAGACATCGTAAGTAAATTACAAATGTTATTTTTTAATTATTGAAATTTACAACTCTAAAAAAAAGTGCAACAAATAAATTTGATAAATGTTTCAGAACACGTATTAATCTCATGAAAAGAACTACCGAATGGTACTTCAATCATTGATTTAAATTAGAAGATTCATTAGCCATCTTCTTTTCAGACACCTTGGAGGATCATCAGCGATTGTTAAGGATGAGAGATTTAAGAACTAATGGTTTTGGATGGGTAAGGAGTTTGGAATGAAAAGACGCATATCTGTTTTGGGCCAAATCTACAAAGAATGGGATGTTATGGTCTTTGTGAATGAGTTAATAAGGAGCACCAAGGATTTTACGTAGGATTTTGGATTGTAAGGATTGGATGCGGGAGGAATTTGATGGTTTGGTTGAGCCCCAGAGCTCAATTACATATGTCCAAATTGGTCTGATTATCGTAGTGTATACTCATTTTTTGTTGTAGCAATCGGAATCTACAAGCAGTTTCTTGTCGTTTCAGTCTTGTGTGTGGATTCCAAGTAAGTCTCTTGTCAAGATGGAGTCCTAAGTATCGAATCTG
>NW_027108815.1:396746-400698 GCF_000696795.3 Halyomorpha halys | reverse complement strand
TAAAAATAATATTTTAGAATTAAAAATAAATTCTAGTTAGGAGAACTAGGTCTCGAAGTTAATGAGGTTAGGTATTAAAAAATATAAGGTTAGCTGTAGAAACGGGAGCGATTTTGGTGATATCGATATAGGAGGAAATTCATTTGAATAGGAAGATAGGTAAACCTATCTATACTTAAAATTATCTAGGTTCTACGGTAACGAGAAAAAATGAAATTGACGAGGAGTTAGAAGCAAAGGCAGGAAATGCTTGTTATTTTTCAATTTTGAAATTGGTCAGCTCGTGCAATCTGTCAAAAAAACATAAAAGTGGGAAACACGGCCTAAAAGAAGATATATGTATCTACAAGACCTAATTTAAATATCGTTTTTTTTGGACTGAAGACATACAAACAGGCATACATATATAAACAGATCATCTAAGCTTCAAAAATAAAATTCAAACTTCATTTCGAATAAAGATGACTTCCAGGTAATGCTAATTTTATGCGAAGAAAAAATAAAAATATTACCTTAGTGTAAGTTAATATATAAAGTTCGAAAGGGCATGAAGTGTGAGACTTGATAAGGGCACTTAGCCTTATAAGCCCACTTAGGGCGAAGTACGCTCAGAACTGGGTCACACGTTAACCATAAGCTTCCTTTCAACTAACTCACTCTGAAATAGTTCTCTACTGATATAAAATTTATTTATACTTAATTTTTTCTTTAATATATATAAATGTTTTAAATCTATATAAAGCGTTTTAACTCTATATCCTCATAAATTCAGGTTTATCCATTTAAGGATACCCACTTTATTGAGGCTGGGTGTGCCAGAAGGTTGAATTTCGGCTACAGTAAGAGAATGAATAATCTGCTATAGGTGGATTCGAACCCGCCTCCTGGTATTTAATAATAAAGTAATCACTGTTTTTATTTTTATCAAACTCTCCCGTACACTAAGAGACTCGAATTCGATACATGCTGAAACTAAAAAAATAGCCAAATAGCCAAAATCATTTCTATGAATTTCTGTCTGTACCCTCACAAGTGAATCTTAAAATTCTTTATATATATGTAACCAAAAACACTATACTCAGAGCTGGATATTTATCTTTCCAATGGGATGTGTAGTTTTAGCTTCTTTCACATTATTAAATGTGTAATGTCATTTTTAAATTTACTGTTAAAGACCTTAATGTTCCCTATGTAACCGATCTAGCCCGAACTAGATATCACTCCTTCCATTATAAACTCTCAAACCCCTTAGTTTCTAATCTTGCATCCTCTTCCATTCCTGACAATCTTCCGAGGTGCCTGAAAAGAAGATGGCCACGAGACCAACTAATGTAAAATGTCATTAGAGTGCTACCAATGGGAAGTTTCTCAACACGCCTGTAACACTCCAATTTAACTTAGATCAGATTCACTAAATGTATTATAATGTACAGTTGAAAATAACAATAAATAAATATTAAAAACAAAAAAAAATTACTGTGAGGAATTTAAATAGCTTGGGTATATTGTTTGTTATTAGTTTATATAAATGATTTTCAATTCAATACTTTTGTAAAATAACAATCATATATTTAAATATGTATTTTATAGGCTAACTCTGTATGGTGGTTGCCCCATACACAAATATAAAAAAAAAATAAAATTACCAAAGATTTAAATCAACATAAAGTAGGAATAATAAAAATCATTAATATGATTCCCTATTAATTTATTGTTTCATAAGGTAATTTGACTTTTATTAGAGACCTGGGCAGAATAACCTGCAATTGGGCATTATTTAATAGCGCTATAGCATTAATATTATATATAGTATATAATAATTATAGTGTATATAGTATATATACATATATATATTATATACTATATATATAGTATTAATATTATGCCTAAGCACGATATTATTAAATATCGTACCATATATTATTGAGTATATAGTGACTTTTTTTTTTATATTTATATATTTTTATCTTATACTTGCTAGGGTATATTGCATTTTATTAGTTCATATAAATGATGTTCAATTAAATATTTTTGTCAAATTACAAAAATGATATATTTAATTATATATTTTATAGGCTAACTCTTTTTGTATAGGGTTTGCCCGATAAACAAATAAAAAAAATTAAAAATAGCAAAGATTGACACCAACCTAAAGTAGGAATAATAAAAATCATTAATATGATTCCTTATTAATTTATTGTTCCATAGAGTTATTTGACTGTTATTACAGACCTGGGCAGAATAGCCGGCAATAAATTTTTAAATTGGATATTAGGTGTTAATTTATATTTAAGGTATGTTAAATTATTAATAATAATATTGGTATTAAAATTGTTAAAAATGAATGTATAGGATGGCCGAAACGTTTGATTGTTGATAAAATAATAGATTGTTGAGACTTAACATGGATACCAATTGATTTATTTAACAATAAATATCAGTCTCAAGAATTTTAAAAGATGATATATAAACTAAAAATAATCAAGTAATCACTGTTTTTTTTTTTGGAGTATTTTTGATCAAACTGTCCCGCATATCAAGAAAACCGAATCCGATACATGTCTAAACTAAGCAATATTAACCAGAATCAGTTGTATGGATTTCTATCAGTATTCTCACGGTGTAATGTGTAGTTTTTGTTTATTTTATATTATTAAATGTGTAGTGACATTTTTATATTATATTTTTAATTTACGGGGATCCACACACAAGACTGAAACGACAAGAAACTGCTCGTAGATTCCGATTGCTACAACACTTACTTGACAAACGCTCCAAACTTCCCATTCACTACAAAAAATTAGTATACACTACGATAATCAGACCAATTTGGACATATGGAATTGAGCTCTGGGACTCAACCAAACCATCAAATTCCTCCCGCATCCAATCCTTACAATCCAAAATCCTACGTAAAATGCTTGTTGCTCCTTATTACGTTACAAATAAAATCATTCACAAAGACCTTAACATCCCATTCGTTGCAGAATTGGCCCAAAACCCATTAATTCTTAATCTTTCATCCTTACAAACCCTGAAAATCCTCCGAGGCGTCTGAAAAGAAGATGGCCACGAGACCTTCTAATTAATGTTTGAAGTACCACCATTGGGTGGTTCCTTCCCAAGATTTTCAAGTGTATATGAAACATACAACATATTTACTTATTGTATTATTTTGTACAGTTGTAAATTACATTAAATAAATAAATAAATAAAAATACTGGGAGGAATTAAGACTCTAACTCTTTTTGTATAGGGTTTGCACGATAAACAAATAAAAAAAAATTAAAAATAGCAAAGATTAATACCAACCTTAAGTAGGATGTTAAGTGAAAGTTACGTTATGCGCATAACGCACTAGTTTTTTTCTTTTTTTATCGCTATTTTGGAGGCACTTACCGGCAGGAATATTAGCCAGGTGGGTACAAGCTTAGAAGAGTTATATATTTGGTGAGGATGCAGGAAGAAAACAAGTCTAGATTTAGCACGCCGAGGTGGGAAAGCATCATCTATTTGTACCTCTGTCGAACGCCAAACCCTCGCCGTGTTCGAAATATTCCAAGAATCTATGCTAAAACTAATGGCGGGGGTTCAGGGTGCCATCTATCAGGCACTGGGCGCGAGGCAGCTGTCTCAGTCGGTTCATTGTATCTTTGCCAATAATGTCCATGTCTCATAGCTCTCACTGTGACAGAGGAAACACAAGGAATGTTTACAAACGTTTATAATTGCATATTTCTTATTAAACATTACTAATTTACATTTATATTATTATCCTAAATTTTATGAATAGTGATTTATTTAGAAAAAAACTAAATTTATCGAACTTTTTTTAAATATTTATTTATTGTCATTTAAAACTGTACATTATAATACATTTAGTAAATCTGATCTAAGTTAAATTGGAGTGTTACAGGCGTGTAGAGAAACTACCCATTGGTAGCAGTCTAAT
>NW_027108815.1:391889-396522 GCF_000696795.3 Halyomorpha halys | reverse complement strand
TTAAATAATGCCCAATTGCAGGTTATTCTGCCCAGGTCTCTAATAAAAGTCAAATTACCTTATGAACAATAAATTAATAGGGAATTATATTAATGATTTTTATTATTACTACTTTATATTGATTTTAATCTTTGTTAATTTTAATTTTTGTTTTATATAAGTGTATGGGGCAACCACCATACAGAGTTAGCCTATAAAATACATAATTAAATATATGATTATTATTTTACAAAAGTATTGAATTGAAAATCATTTATATAAACTAATAACAAACCATATACCCAAGCTATCTAAATTCTTCACAGTATTTTTTTTTTTTAAATATTTATTTATTGGTATTTACAACTGTATATTATAATACATTTAGTTGAGAAACTACCCATTGGTAGCACTCTAATGACATTTTACATTAGCTGGTCTCGAGGCCATCTTCTTTTCAGGCGCCTCGGAGGATTGTCAGGAATGGAAGAGGATGCAAGATTCGAAACTAAGGGGTTTGAGTGGTTAGAGAGTTTATAATGGAAGGAGTGATATCTGGTTCGGGCTAGATCGGTTACATAGGGAATATTAAGGTTTTTATGTATGATTTTATTGGTGAAAAAGTAAGAAGCATTTTACGAAGGATTGTGGATTGTAAGGATTGAATACGAGAGGAACTCGAAGGTTTAGTGGAGCCCCAAAACTCAACTTCGTATGTCCAGATTGGCCTTATTACAGTCATGTGTTGGAAGTTTAGACCGTTTGTCTAGTAAGTGCTGTAATAGTCGAAATCGACCTGCAGTTTCCTATATTTTCAGTCTGGTGTGAGGATTCCAGGGTAATCGCTTGTCCAAATGTAGTCCAAGGTAGCGGATCTGTTCGACAGGGGTAAGAGTAACATCATTAAATGAAACTGTAGGGCAGTCCTAAAATTGCCCATAAACACCTTAATATTCCATATATAATCGATCTAGCACGAACCAGATATTCCTTCCATTATAAACTCCCTAAACACTCAAACCCACTAGTTTCTAACCTTGCCTCCTCTTCCGTTCCTGACAATTCTGTGAAGCCTCTGAAAAGAAGATGGCCTCAAGAACTTCTAATGTTTAAATAATTTTATTTACATTAGCATTGTCCATTTCTTTAATAACTTTTTTTATAGTTTATTTTTTATTATTCTTACCTCTACAATATAATACTTTATATTCTATTAGTATCATCTACTGTCTACTTAATTCATTGTTTTATATATTTTTAATTTTTTTTCTTTTTATTGTTTTAGTTTTACATCCCTGCTTAAGACTTAAAATTTTGTTCAAAATGTTGGCACAAATTACTGACTGCACCCCGACCATCTTCTCTAAAAAACTATGGATATCGGAATATAGATATATTTTTTCTATACTTACTTCTCTAGCCGCGACTATTTGGGGGTCCAAACTCCAGGGGTGGAGAATCCAACAATTGATAAAAATTAATATGATGTAATAATAAAAAAATAATAAAAATAACTTAATATATTTTTTATTAATTTTATTTACATTATAGTCAATACACCCTATTACGTTTCCAACAGAACTCATCTGTATAAATGTACATATTTTACCCATTGTAGCATATATTTCGTTTTGTTTCTTGCACATTGCATCGTGTATTTCGTTTTCTTTTGCACATTTCATTATGTTTATTTAAATTTTTCACATTTTTTTTTTTTCATAATTCATATACATACATAAAGGAAACGAATATTTCCAACATACAACTATGTATTTAGTATGATGATAACCTTCATATCCCTATTATCATTGACCTCATACCAACCAATTTCTCAAAATTCTATATAAAGGATTATAATGATTTTCTAATCATTATAATCCTTTGGTTAAATAAATCCTATAGTAAAATAAACTCGACAATTGGAGTTCTGGCAATGGTCAAATGCTGCGCTCATGTAGAGTAAAGGCAGTGTACTTACTCAGCCTCCACTGGCTCATTACCAGAGGGCTGCGCTAGAATCTCGAAGAGCCATGTATACCCTTCATGCCTGAGGGATATAGCGGCCTCAGGTCGAGAGTGTAAATATTGTACATAACAGTGTAAATGTGATCACTGCTTTATTTATTTATTATTTTTGTTATATTAGTTAAAAATTTCACTTATTTTCATTTATACTTTCGTTTGTTTATGTTAATTTTTTCGTCTTTTTATTTATATACATACAAATTTTCCTAATAAGGAAGATTTGGAAACGGTCATAAGAATAAGATTAACGTTCTACGGACATATGGTGAGGATGCACCCAAAGAGATTAAATAGAGAAATCTATAAAATGAGAGGATACAAGAGTTCTGGGGGGTATATCAAATAGATGAAGGAAGAAACTGAGAGACTTAAAATAACAGTACAAGACCGTTTCAAGAGGGATCACTATGGGAGAAGACTAAAAGAAATTAAGATACATGTGGAGAGAGATGTTAGAAAGCAACTCGTGGACCAAAGAAAGAAGGAAGGTACAACCGGGACGAATAAGGAAGAGGTGGCAAGAAAGAAGGAGAGAAGTGGTATGAAAGAAAATGAAGATAATAATATTCGTGTATTTAAGGCCGTTCTATTTATTTATTTTTTAAAATTTTGGTGTGGATGTGATCATTTATCACTATTACTTATTGCCCAAGGCTGTGGCAGATTGTTATAGTTATAAATAAATAGAAATTAAAAAAATAGACCAATTTATTAGATCAATTGGTCTACTAAATAATAAAAAAAAGTTCTTGAAATTTCCTATTCCCATTACTTATTATTAAGATCACTTTGGTCATAAGAAAATTATCAAAACTGCTTTGGTACACATAGCACAAGAGCTGGAAAGAAAAAAAAGGCAGTTATTTCACCCCAATTTTGGATTACTTTAATAAAACTTATGTATAATTACTAGTTAAAGTTTATGAGTCTACCAAGTGTAGATAGTTTATCATGTTTATCCCTGTAGGAGTAGGGTTTTAGAGTTTCTATGATATTTGACAAAATAAATTCACAAAATATTAATTTCTAGTTGTTCGTATAAAATGTTGGATTCTGAAAAAATAAATCTCTAGATCCACAAGACTCATATATGTCTGCCAACACTCAAAGTTAAGGAACTTTAACTTAATATAAAATAGTTTATGACACTTATCTTCGCAGCAGTAATAGTTTTTATGATATTCACATAGGAATATAAATTAAGCAAAAAAAATTTGCCCAAACATCTATAAATCAATTTATTTTATGAAATTTCATGAAAACTACTACTCATACGAAAATAAACCTCATAAACTATTTTATAGCCCATTAAACTAGCTTTAATTTGAGTGCTAATAGAAATTTATACGTCAAATGGTTTTTGAGATATAGATTTTTCAAAATAAATTCACTAACTCATTTTAATGAAATGTTGGTTTTTAAAAAGCTATATCTCGAGAACTATGAAATGTAAATAGCTATATTAGGGATTTCATTTTAGAAAATTTACTCTACTTTAAATGATGGTCTCTTAGATTTTCTATTTTTGTAGGTAGTTTTTAATATAGATATAGAGCTCCGAATAAAAATGAATTATTTTTAAGGTTTTAAAACAGCCGCCATTTTTTATTCCCCCTACCTATACAGACTTATCAATTTTTACTAGTAATTATACATAGTTTTCAATTAAGTAATGAAAATTGGGGTGAAATAACTGCCTTTTTTCTCCTCTTGGCTCTTGTACTCGCAGGATACCATTGAAATAATCATATTCCCATATATGTCTTGTCCAGTCCAACGAATCCACAAATGTTTTAAATATCAATACATATACATACTTCGAGTTTAGAAATATATTTAGCGCTTAGGTATAAATAAATTCGAATGGTTGTTTACATGGAAGTGTGTATGTATATAGAGAAAGAGAAAGGTGTAAATATTTTTGTCTTCTAATAATACGAGTCTTCTAGATCCCAGTGATTTCATGATTTCGAAATGCATGCATGAGAGAACAAAAATACTCAAAATTATATCGCTAAAACATTTATATCTTAGCTAATGTCGATCCGATAAAGATTTTTTTTTGTATTTATTCAATAAATTTATTATTTATATTTTAATTTTTTTCTATATTTGTGTAAGAGGGGAAAAAGAGAGGATAGGTGTATTGGATTAAGAGAGAAATATGAAAAAAAAAATAAGGTATAGAAAGAAAAACATATAAGAACAGAAATGATAAAACAAAAAAAAATCATACATTATTATTATTATTATTGTATATATTATGAGTTTACTCTATTATGCATATATTTAATAATAATTAAAAATAAGTCTGACTAGATTTAAGTATTCTGTTTATTTAGTGACCCAATCATTTGGGCAGCACTTCTTTCAAATATTTCTCTCCCTCACATGGTTGTATATATGAATGAATGAATATATGAATATATGAATGAATATATAATAAGGTGAAGAATTACAATCTTTAAAAATTTCTATTTCGAGTTTTCGGCAGAAATAAATTTCTTTAAGAAATATCTAAATATTCGATATTCTATATTTGAACTAATTAGCCATTATTTTTCTTGCTAATAGTAATAATAAATGCATTAATAAGAATTATGAAAGAAATTAATAAACAACTAAAGAA
>NW_027108815.1:391305-391704 GCF_000696795.3 Halyomorpha halys | reverse complement strand
TATATATATATAAAAATCTATAACGCTTGAACCCATGAAGGGTTAGGGATACAGTACTTTGTAAGAAAGTACTGTTATTAGACCAACGGTTGTGCAAGGAGGTGATGTGGTCAGAATCACGCAAGACCGCCAGATTTCTACCCAATTATAGGTGGATCCCAGGAGAACTCCAAGAACCCAGCCGGATTCGAACTTGAGGAGGGGATCTTGGAGTTGGTAGCCACACGGATACTCTGTGTTATCCGAACTTTTCAGTAATCCGAACATACCCATCCAGCAATCAGTTTGGATTATTAAGATTATACTCTATATTCTTCTGTTCTTGTTAAATTATAGTCATTCTTAATTAACCTAGTACCAGAATAATGTTTTATTTTAAATCTATTTATTTATCCACCT
>NW_027108815.1:387816-388710 GCF_000696795.3 Halyomorpha halys | reverse complement strand
ATATATTTTACAGCCCATCTATTTATATAATATATAATTTAGAATAGGAATCGGGAGCATCTGCCTTCCTTGCACTGCGAGCTCTCCTCACAAAGGGTAATGATGTAGATTGGATAGTTTCCACGTCCTGGCTCATTAGACCATATCAGAAAGAAACCAGCAGAGGTCGTTTCGCCCAGTTTAATTTAACATTTCAAAATTTCTATATAAAGTTTTAGTAATATTTCATACATTTTTTTAAAATGCATCCCCTTTTTAGTTATTATTTAGACAAACTCGATCCACCGAAAATTGGAATATTTTTTTTTTTATATTATAATATTTAACTTGTAGGAAGATAGTCCGAGTGGCGGTGAATAAAGGTATCAAAATAGTAGAATAAAGCTATTTATTTATAAGCAACGTTTCGTCCCACTTTGCAGGGCTCCGTCAGTGCTAAGTGAAACACAAAATACAAACATTGTAAGAATTGAGAAAAAAATAAAATAAATATACAAGAGAAAACACGAAAATATGAAAAACAAATTTTTTGTTTTGTTTATAAAATATGGAAAAGACATAATAATAATTCCAGGAAGAATACAAATAGGAGGACTAGAAACTAGAGAGAGAAATACTTTATTCATCCATGCTGGCCAAATACATCGGATTGCTTCATTACACAGCATACTAATCAATCCATGATTGGACATATATAAATTACATATTTTTACATGATATAATAAAAAAGGAAGAAAACATTTTTTTATTTTTAAAAATATATATATTTTTTAAATACAAATATTTCAATTCATTCCTTTTTTCTTTCCCTTTCTTGTCCCTTCCATTTCACAATTATTATTTCATTTTTATTAATTATGAGAGATAGTTGACCGTGGATGATAAATGAGGAGA
>NW_027108815.1:373558-386856 GCF_000696795.3 Halyomorpha halys | reverse complement strand
CCGCTTTTTCAATTACCTATGTATACATTTTATTTCCCGCTTCTCTCATCACTTTATTTTATTAATTCTATTTTATTATTACCCCCAACCATCTTCTCCTCATTTATTATTTCATTTGATCGACAAATTCACTCTCCCGAATTCCCCCTCTCAGATCCTCCCCAGTGACCGGCTAAACAAATTCACTATTAGACAGCGATGTGAGATTAAACCAGAGAAATACTAGTCACAGCAGTAGATCAGTTTACAGTAAAACAAACAAATAAATACATTTTACCAAAACAAAACCAACACATAGATTCAAAGGAAAATATAATAAAAGAAACACCGGACTGGATAAACAAGTAAAAAAAAAAAATAAAAAATAATAATAATAATAAAAAAATCTAGATATATAGATTACTAGATACAGATAGGTATGATACAATTCAAGATACGTATTTTATATGTATATATTTCTTAAATTATTATTATTATTTCTGTTATGTATTTTATAAACAGAACAAAAAAAAAATTGTTTACATATTTTCGTATTTTCTCTGTATATTTATTTTAATGTTCTGTCAATTCTTACAAGGTATGTATTTTGTTTTTCACTATGCCCTAATAAAGCCCAGCAAAATGGGACGAAACGTTCTTTAACAATAAATGGTTTTCTTTTACTATTTTGGTATCTTTATTGACCGCCACCCGGACTACCTTCCTACAATCTACTTCATTTTGTCAACTGTCTTCTTCCAATAAAATATTTAACCTCTTTATTTATTAAATGACCTTAGTTAGGTTTTTGTTTTTCCAGGCGAACAACTGCTAGATTCTATCGTGTTCTTTATATATTTTATGTTTTAATAAATAGTTATACAATGCTGAAAATAATATTATTTCTTTTTTAGAAATTCAAATATCATAACAATTTATCACTATTCATTATCATTATTATCATAATGTGATATTTTCTCTTTTTTTTCTTTATTTTTTTAATATTTTATCTGTCAAACCTTTATAGTTAAAACAACAATGTAGTATTAAACAGCTATAAATTTAATTAAGTTTTTTATTTGCATTAATTATGTTAAGATATAACCGTTTATTTATTTTTTTGTCAATAATTTTATTTCATAATCCATCCATTACCAGTTAAATTACTTTGTTTTGAATAGAATATTTTAGAGTGGTCTATTGTCGTCCATGGGCTGATCGTCCAAGAGATATTTTTAAATCAATTTGTATATATTTATACTCCGCTATTGTTCAGTTGTTTTGAAATATAACTATTAGTGTCTAGGCTAATATAAGTATATTTAAAAAACGCTTCTCCGTTGAATAAGTGCTTCCACAAATAACTTTTGACTATCGTTATTATTCATTTTATTTTTTTTAATTAGGCCCATTCTTTTTAAATAATGTAAATCAATGATCCAAAATACTAAACATTAATTACGATAAACATTCCAACATTCCAAAATTGTAGAAAAAATATTTAAAATTTCATTATTTATTGATTTCTTCATTTTTATATATTTAAAAAAAATAAAAATACAAATTCCTGTAATCTCATATACGTATTATAGTACAAGAGCCAGGAAGAAAAAAAGGCAGTTATCTCATCCCAATTTTTGAGCACTTTAATGAAAACTATGTATAAGTACTAGTCAGTGCCAAGTATAGGTAGGGGGAATAAAAAAATGGTGGCTGTTTCAAAACCTTAAAAAACACTAATTTTTCATTCAGAGCTCTAAAAACTACGAAAACCTAAGAGCACATTATTTAAAGAAGAGTAAATTTGCTGAAATATTGGCCTTAAAAGAGCTATTTACGCCCAATAGTTCTCGAGATATAGCTTTTTAAAAAGAAACATTTCTTTAGATTTTTGAAAAAATATATCTCTAGACCCATAATACGCACATATGTCTGCCAACACTCAAAATAAAGGAAATTTAACTTACTATAAAGTAGTTTATGACACTTATCTTCGTAGGGGTTTTTATGATATTCACATAAGAATATAAATTTGGCAAATAAAAATTTGTCCGAACAACTATAAATCAATTTATTTTAGCAAATTTCATGAAAACTATTACTCCTACAAAGATAAACATCATTAACTACTTTATAGCTCATTAAACTAGCTTTAATCTGAGTGCTAATAGACATATGTAAGTCAAATGGTTTTTGAGATATAGATTTTTCAAAATAAATTCACTAACTACTGATCTTTCAGTACATCCCATACATTTTAATGAAATGATGCTTTTTAAAAAGCTATATCTCGAGAACTATTTAACGTAAATAACTCTTTCAGGGCTCATATTTTAGCAAATTTGCTCATCTTTAAATGACGTTCTCTTAGGTTTTCTTGTGTTGTTTCAACTTTTTAAGATATAGAGCTCCAAATGAAAAATTAATTTTAAATAGCCGTCATTTTTTATTCCCCCTACCTATACTTGGCAGACTTATCAGTTTTGACTATTAATTATTCATAGTTTTCGTCAAAGTAATCAAAAATAGGGTTGAGATAACTGCCTTTTTTCTCCTCTTGGGTTCATGTACTATTACATATGGCTTTTAGGACTATTTATGAACCATTTTAAAACGATTTTGTATAATATATTTTATACAATATTTCACTGTTCAATCTTCAATAATATACATTCTTACAAAAATACATCTTTTTATAATTAATTATTTTATCAAGTACTTATTTATTGTTTATTTTGGGTTCTTAGGTTGTCTCTTGCCAACTACACTGGCATTCATTGTTGTGAAGAGGCAAACTGATGGATTACTTCGAGTCACATACCTGTTAGAGGGCAGGTCTCGCAGTCGTATATCAGTGCTCATCATGCCCTTAGATTCAGATTTTTAGAAAAATTTCAGGATTCCAGTATTCTTGACTTGTTTCATCTCAGTCAGTTGATAATTTATTGGTGTTATTATGGAGTCGAGGTATTTGAAACTGCATACTTTCGAAAAAGATTTTCCGTCCACGTTTACCACGTCGAATTTGTATATGTACTTAAATATTCATTTATAAATGTATTATATGCGCATATACACATTATCATAACAACAGAATAAACTATAATAATATAACAATCAAGCAAAATTAGCGAATTTATCAATTTTCTTTATTTTTATCTTGGTTTAATATTTTATTTCTCAAAAAATTGTTAATTTTTTCAGGAACCATATCATTCAATTTATTCTATTGAAGTTATATTTAGTTGTTTATTTCATCATGTAAATAAAAATCTTAATTAAAAACTGTATAACAATAAATCATTCTATCTATTTCGGTAGCGAAAACTTAAAAAGTATTTCAGCTATATTCAGTAGTTATTTTGCAAACTATATCAATATTAATAAGGTTAATAGCTTATACTTTTTAATTACGATTTAATTTAAAATTTATATATCGTATACAGAATTATGTTATCGGAATTATTAAAAACCCTTCAGTAAAACTAAGATTTGTCAAAGAGTTTAGTAAAACTGCGGTTTCCTAGCGATACCTGTCGGTAGATGTGTTTTATAAAATTCAAATCGAATATTGGTTGGACTTCATAATTATTTACTTCATAATTCATTACGTTTTTTTTTTTTGTTTTTTTTTTTAAATCAAAGTTTTCTGTTTTTTTTATTTTATTACTTACGCACATCTAAAAGAATTAACATTTATCATATTATAGTTACCATAAGACCACATTGTAGCAATTTTTAATCTGTGAATCATAATTTATCAGAACAAATAATGAAATACATTTTTTCAATTCATTTAAAATTTCATCCACAGGAAGAAATCATTATTACTTTAAACACTGCCAACATTAATGGATCAAAAGCCATCATTTTATGAAAAGTCAGATAGCTCTCTAACTTGGAAAAGTCTCTTGATTTCATTGATTTCGTTTTCTCATTAGTGCAATTAGATTGAAATTGTTGTTTTAGCATGAACAAGAGAGGTCTGGATTTCTCCCGTTAAGAGGAGGAAATTCTCTTAGGATTGGTAAAAAGGATATAGCAGTATCATCGAGAATAATAAAAAAGTGGCACTGTTACATCCAAACAAAAACTAGACTGTAAGGAAGGAATAGAAAACGAGTTAAACAAAAACCGATATGTACAATTAAAGGCGTATAATTTAAGCAAATATGAAGAAGGCTACAAAAAAAAAAAAAAAAATTCGGTGCTAACAAGCAGCACTTGATGGAAACATGAAGTGGAGCAGCATTGGTTGAAGAAGTATTTACTAAAAAAAGAAAATGATTTCATTGAAGTAATCACAGTTTATATCAATAAAAGTTAAATATCCGGGTGCCCTCAAATAAAACTCAAATAGTAAATTGGTGTACTATTTTTATTTGAGCCAACGTTTCGCCCCACGTTGCAGGGCTTCGTCCGGGCTAAAAGAGATACAAATAAATACAAAAAAAAAATTAGTTGAAAAAACAAGGGTATACAATGAAACGTAAAATTTAATAAGAAAAATTAAAGGTTATAAACAATAAATTTATTATATGGAAAATTAACTTTTGACTTTCGTTATTATTCATTTTCTTTTTTTAATTAGGCCCATTCTTTTTAAATAATGTAAATCAATGATCCAAAATACTAAAGATTACTTACGATAAACATTCCGATATTCAAAAATTGTAGAAAAAATATTTAAAATTTCATTATTTATTGATTTCCTCATTTTTATATATTTTCTACTAATTTTAATTTTTATACTTATGTCAAGTGTTTGTATCTTTTTTAGCCCAGACGAAGCCCTTCAACGTTGGTGCAAAGAAAAATAGTACACCAATTTACTATTTGAGTTTTATTTGACCGCACCCGGACCAAATACCATTTATTTTACCGGATCATTGGTTAGAATTCATTAAAATTCTTCGTGCCCAGGTCTGCAAATCTGCATTAAAAATCTGCCAGGTCGATGACGAAATACCTCTTTGTTTTTTTTAAGTATTCGTCGACTGTCAAATCGTCTATCTCAAGTAAATCCATATCATTGATTTTGTAAAGAGACGGAATAATACAATGCATCTTCGCTAGATAACAGATCCTATTAGAACTGTGGAAGGTTCCTTGTATGGTTACCCACTTAAACGTAGATACTCTAATCTCATGTTAATCGGCTATCATTAGCAAAGTTTACCCAGATTTAAAGGTTAACCAGATATAAAGATTAACTTTTCAGGTGCAACTGATAATTATTGACTTAATCCGAGCTTTGCCTATCAAAGTTTAAACTCTAATGGTATTACCGGCCCATAATGTTCTTGACTTTAATCTGATATGAGTAGAACGTGTTATTTCATCCCCAAAATGTCTGAAATTGTCCCATTCGTTCCCGGTCTCTCAATACTTTTTATGGTATAAATGAATCATTTTACTATGATTATTGTGATAAATTATAATAGTTAAAATTGACTGTTATTAAAAGTTTTATTTTTTATTTAATATGAAGAATTGACAAAATAGTGTAATTGCGCACTAAAATTAATGACCTATGCAGAATAGCCTGCATAAAGTTTTTTATAATTGATGTTCTAAAATTAAAATCTAGGATTGTCCTTGAGGATGACCAAATTGGCCGAAACGTCGGACTAATAAAGAAATATAAATTGTTTTGAGGCTAAAAATGGATAAAATTAATTTTATTTAAAGAAAAATGTGTTTTATTAAATTTAATTTACTCTGCATTTTTTCACTTCATTCTTTTTTTTTGGCCAAGAATCTCATTGGAGTCCTATACTGCCTAACCATGGTTGGGGGTCATTTTGTGCGACCATCACTCAAAGAAAGAAGTCAAACGCCCCAGGCCAGGTTCGAACCGGCACCATCAATAGACATCAAACTAGTAAGACTTAACCACTGAGCGAAGGGTGGCCCAACTTCACTCTTCGTTTTTAAAATAAATTTAAACAATGTATCTATTAATTTATAACACAGGCCTACAAAAAAAATCATCAGGGCTCAATTCAATTTAAAATTTTATTATTAGGTCTATGCAAGTAAAAAAAAATATTTTTTTAAAAATATATTTATTGATAGTTGATTTAATTAAAAATACATAAAATAAGTAAATTTGATGTTAGTTATACAATGCCATGATACACAGAATCTACTAATTGGTGGAACACTGACAACATTTCTAGAGAGAAGATTTTGAGGCCATCTCCTTTTCAGACGCCTCGGAGGATTATCAGGTAAAGAAGGAGAATCCAGGTTAAAAACAAGTGAGTTCGGACGGTTAGCAAGTTTACCATGGAAGGATGGCCAAATCGGCAACATATGGAACTTGAAGGTCATGATGGATGACTTGATTTGTGACAAAGAAAGGAGCATTAAGGATTTTGCGAAGGATTTAGATTATAAGGATTCGATACGGGAGGAATTCGAAGGTTTAGCGGACTCCCAAAGCTCAAATCGATTAGTCCAGATAGGCCTTATCAATCTTTTGAAGAAACTTCAGAGAATTGCCAGAAATGGAAAAAGCAAGGCTAGAAACTAGTTGGCTTAGGTGGTTGGGGAGTTTATAATGGAAGTATTGATATATGGCTTGGACTCGATCGGTTACATATGGAACATTAAGGTCTTTATGGATTATTTTGTTTGTGACAAAGTAAGGAGCATTGAAGATTCTACGAAGGATTTTGGACTGTAAGGATTGGATGCGAGAGGAATTCGAAGGCTCCACATAGAGCTCAATCTGTATGTCAAGATTTGTCTTATTATAGTCATGTAGATCAGTCTTCTGTAATATGTTGGAAGTTTAGACCGTTTGTCTAGTAAGGGAAGTAATAGTCGGAATAAACGAGTAGTTTCCTATCTTTTCAGTTTTATATCAGGAATACTAATTTTAATATTTTATTTTTCAAATAATTTACTGATAAACTATATTTTTCAGTTGTATATTAAAATATTTTTTAGTAGCTGTGTTAAAAAAAAAAAAAATTATTTTATATATTTTTATTTTTTATGAAATTATTTTCAAATGTGTGAACACTTGAGTTTCAATATATATCAGTTTTTATTTGAAAAAATAAAATGTTGTATTTGGAATTTATCTGAACGCAAATCGATTTAAATTTCTTATTTTGAGTTTATTTTTTGTGAAGTTAGTGTAAATGTACTTAGTTCTAATGTGAAGTAAGCCATCAATAAATATGTATAAATAAATGAATATTATTGCCACTAAAATTTCCTTATGAAAAAATATTTCTGAAATTGCTTGAATCAGAAATTTAATTTACTTAATTTATTATCTCTTCCTTATATTTATATTTCTCTTATATGGAAGGTTCATATTTCTGTTAATGAAATTAGTGTAAACTTTCCTACCTACGTAATTGTCATATCTTAACATATAGTTAAATTAAATTAAATGTTTATATAAGTTTTAAAACTTGTCCCAATTGTCAGGTTTTGGAAAATGAAAGTTTACAATGATCTTTAATTATATTTGTGTGGATTGCACAGAAAATATAATAAAAAAATAATAATAATATTTCAAAGAATAATTTTCGTGTCACAGAATAATATCTGGAATTTACTTCACAGACTCTGTTATCTCTCTAATCTTTATGTTACTTCTATATGGAAAGTTCATATTTCTATTAAATATTTAGGATATATGTACATTTTGTTTTACTGGAATATTTTAACAAATATTTTTCGTGTGAAAGATATCTTTAGATGTAGGTAAATAAAATGAATGTTCACATATTAAAAAAAAAAGTAATTATTCTATTTTTTTTAAAGGAATAATTTTGAGTTTATGCACAATCAAATTTGATGTGTTCTTCAATGATATTTATGTAATGTAAGTAGAGAAAAAATATATAGTGTTTTCAAATGAAAAAATATTTCTGAAATTATTAAATGTTAAATTTAATTTATACAGTCTTTAATCTCTCTAATCTTTACATAACTTGTATACGGAATGTTCTTATTTATGTAAAAAAAAAATTAGGATATATTAACAATTTGCTTATATATATTTTTTTAGTCATAATGCAGTGCTTTAACTAAAAATTTCCGTATAAAAACAACAATAACAATTTGATATGGTCTTCAACTATATTTGTATGGAAAATCTAGAATTTAATTTACAGAGTCTGTTATCTCTCAAATCTTTCGATTACTTCTATACGTAAGGTTCATATTCGTATTACAGGATAAATCATACATTGGCAGAAAATATATCTAATACAAATGAATTGATAGTATTTACTTGAATAATTTACGTATCAAATAATATTTCTGAAATTGTAAAATGTGTTTTTTATTTATAGAATTTGTTCTCTCTATAATCTTTAGATTACTTTTATACAGGAGGTTCATTTTAGTACTAAATTATTTAGGGTATAACTACATTTTGTAGTTATATTTTATGACGTAGTGATTTAATGTTTATATATTTTTAAAAAAACGATGTTCCAATTTCGTTGATAAAATAATTTTCAGTTTTGGAACAGTAAGCATGTGATGTTATAAATTTATGTGTTCTTCGATAATTGGGCAGAAAAGATATCAAATACAAATTAATAGTATTTACTCGAATAATTTGCGTATCAAAGAATATTTCTGAAATTCTAATATGTGTTTTTTTATTTATAGAATTTGTAATCTCTATATTACTTCTACATGGAAGGTACATATCCTTGTTAAAGGATTTAGAGTATATATCTGTATTTTGCAGTTACATTTTATGATGTAGTTACATAAATGTTAATGGATATTTTTTTAAAATGTAGTCCCTTAATTTATATTAGTAGATTTAGTTTCTTAAGTAATTTTCAGTTTTTGAACAATAAGCATCTGATATTATAAATTGGTGTGTTCTTCGATAATATTTGTGCTGATTGGGCAGGAAATATAACTAATAAAAATGAATTAATAGTATTTACTCGAATAATTTTCATATCAAATAATATTTCTGAAATTGTAAAATCAGTTTTCTCCCTAATCTTTATATTACACCTATATTGAAGGTACAATAGTTGTGTTAAAGGATTTAGAGCATATCTATATTTTTTGTTTACATTAATGTAATCATAAAATTATTTTATGATGTAGTTACATTAATGTTTATGTATATATTTTTTAAATGTATTCCCGATTTCATTTTTTGAACAATGACGAGTTCATCGATAATATTTGAACGGGTAATATATCTAATATAAACAAATTAATACTATTTCAACGAATAATATCTTTATGAAAGTATATTTCTTAAATTATTTAATAAGGAATTTAATGTATAAAGTTTGTTCTTTCTCTAATCTTTTGGTTACTTCTCTACGAAAGGTACATATTCGTGCTAAATGATTTAGGGTATATCTGTATTTTTTAGTTAAATTTTATGATATAGTTACATAGATTTTTATATGTTTTCAATAAATGTTTACCTAATTCTGTTTATAAGATAATTTCTAGTCTTCGTACAGTATAAATGTGATTCAATGAAATGACGTGTTCTTCGATAATATTTGAGTTAATAGAGCACAAGATATATCTAATACGAATAAAATAATATTTACATGAATAATTTCTGTATAAATGAATATTTATAAAATTTTAAAATCTGAAATTTAATTGACATAATCTGTTCTCTCCCTAAACTTAATCTATCTATACGGGAAAGTTCATATTTTTGTTAAAGGGTTTAGGATGTATCTATATTTTGTAATTACCAATTTCGTTTATAAGATAATTTTCATTTTTTGAATAATGAGTGACTTGTTCTGCGATAATATTTGAACGGGTGATATATCTAATAGAAATAAATTAATATTATTTTAACGAATAATATTCTTATGGAAGTATATTACTGAAATTATTTAATAAGGAATTTAATATATAGAGTTTGTTCTCTCTCTAACATTTAGTTTACTTCTATACGGAAAGTACGGGTTTGTGTTAGATGATTTAGAGTATATCTGTATTTTTTAGTTAATTTTACGACGTAGTTACCTAAATGTTTATATATTTTAAAAAAGAATGCTGTCTCAATTTCGTTTATAAGATAATTTTCATTCTTTGAAGAATAACTAAGTCATTCTATGAATTATCGTGTTCTTCAATATTATTTGTGTTAACTGAATAGTTAATGTATTCATAATAGAAACAAATTAACAGTATTTTCACAAATAATTTCCTTATGATAGTATATTACATCTGGTATTTTTTCTCTCTAATCTTTAGGTTACTTCTATACTGAAGGTTCCTATTCATGTTAGAGAATTTAGGGCATATACACATTTTATAGTTATTTATTTTTGTAGTTGTATTGTAAACTGGATATATTAGATGGAATATGAGGTATGATTTCGAACGTGGAATACTACAAGATCATTTACCTTTCAGCGATAGATCCCATATCCACTTTCTGTCTATTTATGTCTTCCACTTTATATTTATAAACCTCCTCGTCTATTAGGAGACAAAATATATAATGACAAGTTAATAAGAAATCACTGAACAAAAACAGGCGAACGATCTTGAAAAATTGGCACGAAATATAGACTCTTTTCGGATTATTATTGGCGACCGGGCCAATGGTAGCGTTGGTAGCGATGATCGAAGGCTCGGGTACCCACTTTCCTCATCTCTCCAAAGTTCCAGCGGTACGTCGAGAGGTACTTCCAGGGCTGCTGTGCCTCCAGACGTGGTGGGGGCCGACGGCTATATAAAGTCTGTACTCCTGGCGGTCCCTTCAGATCGTCTTACCTTGGCGGGGGAGTCCTTCCCCCCCCAATCCCCCACTCCCCCAGGATGTTCTGGGGGGAACATCTGGGGTAGGGGTCGCAGTCAGAGATCGGCCTCCCGTCAGGTAACTACACAGCACTATCTCTATCACTAACTCTGTCTGGGTCGTGGCAAGATCTCAAAACCAGGGTTTTTATTTAGGAAAGAATGTAAGATATAACAGTGGGATCAGGTGTCGTCCTTGTAATATGATATAGATATAAATAAAATCATATTTTTTAATTTTATTTATAATAGTTACGTTATAGTCCAATTAAATCATAACTACAAATTACTCTACATTATTCACATATCGACAGTATAATTCCAAACTGGGGTAACTGAAAATTTCTAATCAAAGTAAGATGAATTTTTGGTTTCTGAATTTTAAAATTTTGATTTACGTACATCGATAATTTTTCATTTTTTTATTATTGGCGCCACATATTCACTTTGATCTTTATGGCATTAAAAAGTTACGTGGAAATTTAAGTTATCAAAAATTGAAATATTAATGTTTCAATTTAAATAGAACTAAACCCGATATAGAAATTTTTTGGCTTTGTACCAAGAATATGGACTCAAATATTTTATCCTAATAATAATATGTATATACTTATTTTATTATTTTTTTTTTATAACATCCAGTATTTTTTTTAATTCAGCTAAAATTATAAAACTTTAACTTTAACTATCGTTGAACGTATTAGCAACACAATAGAAATAAATTTTAAATTAAATTTTCGGCGCAATTTCATATATATATATATATATTTTTACTAAGGGAAATAGAATCAGGAACCATAATTAAAAGTTGCCGTCTCTCATTTGATTCCTGCCGAAGGCACTATATATATTTGGTTTCTGATTCTTCAATTTTTTTTTTTTTTTTTTAAGGGGGTATGAGAAGAAATTATTCAATTGAGAATACATTCCACATCATCTCTTCTAAAAAAAAAAAAAAAATATATATATATATAAAGTATACATTTTTTTTTATTATAAATAATAATTTGACATAACGAGATCTTGCCTAGGCTCACGAAAATTGATAAAAACTATCTGATGGAACGCTGAATGAAATAAATGAAATGTTTTAATTAAAATGTGTTGTTTTTTCATTTTTTTTTTCTTAATTTAACCCAAAACTTATCCTGCGTGTTCTGATATGCCAAAGTAAAATGTAATAAATTTATTTAACATAACAAATTTTTTTTGCCTAATCAGTGTTGTATTATGTATAATAAATTAATATTTTTTTATAATATATAATGATTTATGTATACTTAATTATAACATATACATATTTTTGTGTAATTAATTAATAATAATTGAGAGAAACTAGTATTTCAAGAGAATTTTTTGAAATAATGCAGGATTAACAAGAGTGCCTGGGTAGACACTTGATACACTAGTGAAGTATTTTTAGATACGCTCATCGGTTGGCAGAGAATATTTATCTTTGAATCCTCGGTCTGCTTATAGCCTATTTTTGCATTTTAAATTTAGCCTTTCTTTGTAACCTGAACCTTAAATTAATTTTTTTTAATTTATTATTTTCAAATTCTAAAAAAAAAATATTTTCTTATTTTTAAATATCTTTAAGATGATACAATGTAAAAAACAAAGAATACACTTTACAATTCAAAACGAATTTGTTGAATATTGAGGCGATAGTTGTTTTGGAATATTAGCTTTATGATTAAGTTAAATTAGAACTAAAAAAATTTAAAATATATTCATATAAATATAATAAAAATAAATAAATGTTATAATATGTTAATAAACGTTTAAAATCAGTGAAGGAAAAGATAAATTAAACAATCAATATATTTTTGTTTATTCTAAAAAAATAAAATAAAATAAAACACAATTTCAACTGAATTGATTATAGTTCAAAGCTTATTTAGTTAAATTTTCACATTTGTATTCCTTGTAATGTTATTCCAATATGTAATATCTAAGACACCTTAAATGATAATAACTCTACACAAAAATAGATATGTGATATTAAAAAATGTTTCAGAGAAACCGTTTTAGAGTATTCCAAAACTTTAACTCCAAAACAAAACTGAACTTGAGTATTAAAGTAACTATAACTAGTAAATGATATATATAAAAAATAGTTTATTTAACCATACTCAAACCTGAAATACTTTTATCAAATAATGTATAATCAATATTTACTATTTTATTTATAAAAACTAAATATGTCGTTTTTTAAAATTGGACTTATAAAAGCAGTTATTAAAGAAATAAGGTTAATTTTAGTTTAATTTAATAAATAAATCTCTAACTAATTGTATTTTTTGGAAAAAGTTTGGACCGTATTTATTCCAAAAGCCTGAATTATATTGGAGACCCTTTCGTGAGCCAGAATATGGTCAAACCACGTTTTTACTCCTGTTTAGATATCCAATTTTTTGTCCTTAAGGAGGCAACAAGATGATAGTGTGTAACCTACATATGAATTACAGAAGATTATCTAAAAATAACATCATAGGAGCTATACTTATCTATATAAGAACAAAGTGATGCTGCAG
>NW_027108815.1:370548-373508 GCF_000696795.3 Halyomorpha halys | reverse complement strand
TAAAGATACGTACAATACCTTGATTTAACTCTGAATGAATCTTTTACATTTATAAAAAATACCAATAGGAAGGCAGTTAAAACAAAAAATAAATAAAATGTTTCTATTAATATATATATATTACTAGACCAACGGTTGTGCAAGGAGGTAATTTGGTCAGAATCACGATCGACCACCTGATTTTTACGTAACTAAGGTCGTGAGGCTGGATGGACCCCAGAGGGCTCCCGAAACTACTGGGTTGACTCACGGCTACAGATTAACAAAATAAATATAATCTGCCACAGCCGGATTGAAACCCGGATCCTATAGCACAGTGCCTTACCAACGAGCTACCACTGCTACAAATGTTTACATATTTTAGTAAAAAAGTCAATTTAAGCTCCAAAAATAAATTAATTTTCTATACATAAGTTACTCGATCTCAGTTAATTTATGTATCCCATGTTTATCCAATAATGGAAAACTGGAAATATTATCTATAAATAACCCTAACACAAGTAATCACCATGCTCCAAAACTTGGTCCACGCTATCTATACAACCACTTGTCCTAACACAATCTGGAACACATTTCAGTAAAATATCTTCTGATAAACCATTAATAAAATAAATTCGTATCTACAAAAAACGTTATTTTAAACTCTACGTAGATAATAAAAAATATTTTGCTGTATTATAATGTTTTGCTAGCTTATAATTTATTTCATCACTTTGTTTTTTTTTGTTTATATTTTGCCTGCTGAGATGATTCAAAATTTTGAAAAATGTATTAATTAAATACATTTTATTAATATGTAACCCAATATTGATCGATTATACGGGTTTGCATTCTTAGTCATGGTAAATAATAATTTTGTTATTATTATTATAATAAAAAAAAAAAAATACATTCTGGAAAATGGGTCGCTTCAAAATATAGATGAAAAAAATTGTTCTCTTAAATTCTAAAATCAAATTATTTTTCAGGGCAAGATTGTATTTTTTATAAAATATATGTTGAGAGGAGTATATTATAAGAGAATTTAAACCTATCCTAAAAATTTCAAAACCTACCGATATATAGATATTTTGATATAATATTTTTAAAGAATCCTTACTAAAGTTTGGTATGGATATTAATAATAAAGTGGAAATTCAATATCGATGTTTAATATCGGATTAAATCTATGTTTTTATTTTGTTTTTTTAAATGAAATATTATTCGATTAAATAACCTTGGAATATCGTTTATATTTTTGCAACAATATATTACATATAATTTACAAAAGCTTTAACTTTCTGGCAATAAATTAAATTTTACGTAGACCACTGTCATTTTAGACCTAATGTTTAATAATTTATAAGATATTATTTGTATTTAGAGAATCGTGGCACACATTTATTATTAAGGTATTTTAAAACTCCAGGATCAGTTCCAGTTTTTCATCCTTAATTAATATAGATCCTAAAAATAAAAATATAAAAATTACTATTGAAATATAAAACTGGACGGGCCTAGCCGAAGAGACCTATAAACAGGTCGAGATATTTAAAGGCAACACAGATGCCAAACATATTAACATGAACGAGGGCTTTAGCGAAGTCTAAATTTAGTTTTTAGAAGAATTCCAGCAGCTGCCGCGTATCAGTCAGTTCTCTGATCAATCGTCATCGCCATAACGCAAACGGGAAGATCAATTTTAATAATAAGTCAAATTAAAATATTTAATATTAAAAAAAACATTTATTTTAATAAAATCTAGCAAGCAGCCAAGAACTTCTCAATAGGACATTATAAATTCTTGATATCCATGATTGAAAATAATAATTACCTTAAAGTTAAGATCAATATTACTCCAGGAAAATATAAAATAAAAAATATTTTTACGTATGAAATACTTAAGGACGACTTATAGTATAAGTGCTCTCCCAATAGCTAACTTAAATTGCATTATTTATTTTTATTTTTTTTTACTTATATCCTTTTTTAAAACTGTTAAACAAAAATCATGGTTTTTCTTAAATTTTCTCCATTACAAATATATTTTTTGTTTATAGACCCTCTTATTATCTAGAGATCTCTATGTATGTTAATAAGAATTAATTTAAAAAAAAAACTTCTGTTAAAACTACCTTATAAGAAATATATATTTTTTTTTACATTCATTATTTGTGGCAAATAAATTAAATTAAATTTTTATATGTATATACATAAATAAAAATTTACAAATCAAAAGTAGCTTAAAAAATACAATTAGGAAATTTTATGTTTAATAGAAATAGTCTGAAAATAAATAATTCAAAATTATAAAAAAATTATTGAATTCATAATCTATAAAAATACTCGTAAAAATATTTACTTTGATCAATTTCTTTTGGTTCTATCACGAAATGTGTTAAAATAATATTGATTGTAAATATTTATCAAAGGTGTATGTCTAGATATGTATGTGTAGATATCTTTATAGACCGGCTAGAATTATTTTAAGAATATATGTTATTGGTTATTTGTAAACACTCGGATCATAACTTATCTATGGTTTTTTGTTTTCAGATGTATATCGATTATAATATTAAAGCAAATATAACAATATATTATATAATATCTAATATATTAAAATATATTGATCTAAAAATACATGCCCTAGTTCTAATAACGAAGAAAATATTAAAAAATCTCTTCTAGCAATATTACAGGAGAAATCGTTTGATAAAAATAGTTTCTTTTTTTGAAACTATAACTATAACTTTTGAAATATGAATTTAAATATTTGAGGCAATCATAAAAATACAGGAATATCAAATTAATTTTTTTTTATAGGAGAAAGCAAATTTTTAATTTACCGGCCATTCATAAACATTGCTAACCAACAGTTATCAAATATTACGAAATTTCGTAATATTTGATAGACTTAAAAAGAAAAAAATCGAAGTCTAACAGAGAAATAACATTCCCAATTTTTCGTACTCCAATATATA
>NW_027108815.1:360882-370498 GCF_000696795.3 Halyomorpha halys | reverse complement strand
TTTTATCTAGCTTAATAACTTGGGTTGAAACAATGTAGTAGCCGTCTTTGCATGTATAAAAAATAAATATTAGATGGAAATATAAATAAATTGGTATATTTTCAAGTCATATATTATACAAATAAAAATTTTGTTCCTGCCAAAAATACAAGAGATAACGAAATAATCATGCCTACGGGACAGATCAGGGCATTTCCCCTTCGAATCAGATTTATCTAATTTTTCTAGTAATTCATAAAATTCTTTATTCTTTTGTATTTACTCATAGCATATTATTGTTATTAATGTGAACTTTTTTTTTAACTCCAAAATTAGTACCTATAATTACAAGAAGTTTTTTTGTAAATTTTGCATTTAATCCCTGACAGTCTATTTTAATGAGAATAAAACCTATCTGTTATTAAATATCATTTTATTGCTCATTGATTAATCGAGTTTAATCAAAATTATTTTGGAGAAAATAAAAAAAAAATATGAAAAATCGATTTTGATTAAGTGATACTTCCAATAAGTCCATTTTAGCGAAAATGTTGCTGTTACATCCCAAACTATATATAAAACATAAAGATGAAATTTCAGTTTGGTACAACTTTTCGTTTTTTATCTCAGAACATGTATTTTCGTCAAAAATGTGAATTCGGAATTTTTAAAGATTGCAATACATTCCCATATTATTTATTTTATACGTAGGTGAATGAAAGTTAAAAAAAATATATATAAGTTGACTGGTAAAAAGATTTCTTATTATATTTAAATATAAATCATAGCCTAAATCAAATTATAGCTTGGGGAGTCGTATGAATACAGACCTCCAATCACTCTAAGTTGGATTCGAGTCCGACTATTGCATATCATTATTTATTCTGTTATATAATCCGTGGGTCGACTCTGTGAACAGAAGACCCTTCTGAGGCACAGCCAGCCAATATAGCGGTTATTTTTAGTGGTCATGATGGTTGCCAAATCACCTCCTTGCCTAACCGTTGGGAAATAAAGAGTACGTGATAGTAACAATAAGCTCTGAACAAAAACATTTAGGTTTAAACTAAATTCCTCATTCCTCGTTTAAGATTATCATTGCTAACTTGAAAATTCGTGTCCTTACTCCCATTAGGCTTTCACTAATACGCCGGACCAATTAGGGGGTGTAGCCCATATACAATGTGTAATTCAGGCAGGTTGAATCTGTGAGGAGAAACCCGAGATGGGATTAAGGAGCGGTTCGTAGCCTGCTGCTGGACGGGGTCCAAGATATATTTGGACGGGAAACCGGCCAACAGGAGCATTGCTCGGGGGCGATGTGATCGCGAAGTTACTTGTATTAGCGAAAAGAAGATGGTTACGAAGAGCTATGCATAATATAATTGAGATTAAAGCGAGAATATGGAGCTAGTATTCTATCGTTGAACTTTGTTGGAGAACATTTAAATCGGGTTTATCAGATTAATATCGATCAAATAATGAGGAATAATCTTTAAAAAAAAATCTATCCAATAACGCTTTGCCTTAGTTTAGCTAAATTTAGGTATCATGGGGGCTATGAATTATTAGAATATGTAAATGCACGTGGGAAATAGCACGTCTTACTTCAACAGTATCAAGTTAACATTTAAAAAAGTCTAAACGCTGAAATTCACGAAAGTGCAAACCTGGAGTTGATATTTAAGTCCTAAAAGAAAATTAAATATACATAAAAAAACGTATTTTAACTCCTATAATTATTTTTAAAAAATACGATTTAATAGAAAAAACAAACAATTTAAGTACATATTTATAAATCCTAACTAAGGATGGCATCTATTTACAATGCTTGGGCAGGGAGGGGGGAGGAGGAAGATGGGTGAAAAATAGTTGAATAAATGATCATAAGTGACTGATAAAAGAGGATATTGAATTCCAAACGGACAAAGATCGGATAAGGAATGAACGAATACTGCTGATCGGCCGATGTATATATTTCTGCAAGAATGGATAGATCAGAATTGAAGAAAATCGGAGATGATAGCCAATGGGGCAATTGTTGCTCTAATGATGGAACGTTATTTCACCGAAACGTCTAAATATTGTGTATTGGTGCCTAATAAAGAGAAATCGGGTAAACAAGAACAGGTAATATGGGGATTGGGTGGTATTCTCTATTTAGAGGGGTTGGATAAGTATAATACACTTGTGTTCGGGCTTGTCTAGTACGTCCAAAAAAGGTAGTAGCGAGGTCTGTCTACCATTGACAATAATCGTAAAATATGTCTAATATGTTATGGCAGCTTTGGAAGCAAATATTTTCCAATAAATATTTGACCAGTCTGAATATATTTGTAGAATAAAAAAAGGTCACGCGATGTGATCTGGAAAATGTCCATAAAAGTCTACTGTCATGGGTAACTAATTGTACGTTGTAGATATCTATGAAAATACCGGAGTATACTGTTATAGGTATCTAATTATAGGTTGTAGATATCTATGAAAATACCGGAGTCTACTGTTATAGGTATCTAATTATACGTTGTAGATATCGATGAAAATACCGGAGTCTACTGTTATAGGTAACTAATTATATGTTGTAGACACACATGAAAATACCGCAGTCAACTGTAATAGGTAACTAATTGTACGTTGTGGATACATATAAAAATACCCAAGATGTAAACAAATAAATAATAATAATAGTTTAGTAAATTCAAAACAATAAAAATTTTAATAATTACATATATTTTAATTGACTAATTTTATATGTATTTAATATATATGGATATACATTTTTTTTTATATTGTCTCCTAATATTATAAAATTTATAGATAACTTAGTGACATTTGTGTAGACATGACCATCTCTTTGTATACACTAACTCGAATCATCTGCTTCGACTCCTTGTCGGGTTCAAAGATCAAAAAGATTTTCACTCCGACTTGTCTTGGCAGAAAATGTCAACTGAACCTTTGGAAGGAGTATAATGTAATTTAAAAAAAAAATATGAAAAATCATTTTAACTCTTTTAAAGATAAGAATAAAAATAAACCAAAAAAAATGCTTATAAAACAATTTTAACTATGTAAAACATTTTTTTATATCAAAACTTGCTGACATAGTTTCGCAATCCTAGATTTAGGGATGTAGGTAGATTAATTGAATACTATTGAAAGTCAGATATAAATTAATATATTTAGTTATTTACTCATTGCCTTAGTGATTGAATCAATTGTCTATTATATCTATTTAATTTATAGCGGTAAATAGAATAGAATATATTTTTATTTGTAATAGACAAAGTTTTGTACAAATTCATTATAGAATATAGAATTATAAAATAAAACCTGAGTCTAGTGCTTCATCACAAAAATAAAACAAACTGGATAATGCAAAACAATTAACATAATATTCATTACTCCATTGTATTAAACTTAAAATAATGAGAATTATTTTAAATAAACAAAAGTGTAATATAAGTAAAGATTTCTTTTTAAAACAATTTTGATCCTTTGTCTCTCACTTTATTCTTTATTAACATCCGACGTTTCGACCTCTCAGGTCATTCTCAAGGATTCCTTATTCTGTCTTCATTCCTTTTTTTTTTTTTTTTCTTTAAAATTCATTAATGCCGGCTAATTGCCTTTGTCCCAATAAATTCTTCTATTAAATTATTTCCTAAATTTAAAACTTTTATTAACCACTTTTATGTTCATTAACAAACCCCAAGTTTTGTCTTCCTGGAGTTTGTTAATGAACATAAAAGTGGTTAATAAAAGTTTTAAATTTAGGAAATAATTTAATAGAAGAATTTATTGGGACAAAGGCAATTAGCCGGCATTAATGAATTTTAAAAAAAAAAAAAAAAAAAAAGGAATGAAGACAGAATAAGGAATCCTTGAGAATGACCTGAGAGGTCGAAACGTCGGATGTTAAAAAAGAATAAAGTGAGAGACAAAGGATCAAAATTGTTTTAAAAAGAAACTAAACCACTCTCAAACAACTATATTAATAAAAAATAAATCTAATAAGTAACGATATTAATTGGGTTCGATTACTATTTATTTGTCACTTAAAAAATCAAATTTATTAGAAAGTGTTACAATATAAATATAGAGTCTATTCAATTTGGCTATCAATAATAAATATATTTTCGATGTTTTGTAAGTCGCAAGATTCGGATATGTGTGGCTTTAAGATACATTTTTTATTTTCTTTAAAGGTTGGACAATGTAGGAGTATGTGCAACAAACACTAATTGAAATAACCTATGCAGAATGGACAGAGTTGGTTTGCCTTCAAAGTGATGGTTTTGCTTCCGTGGTGTAGTTTGATATGCTTCGGGTTTCCTACTCTTAGTTGGCTGATGCACCATTTTTCTTTTTTAATTTACCCTACATGTTAGATATGCTTCAGGTTCGAGTAGGTTAAAACAGCAGAGTGGTCGGTATACGGAGTAAATGAGTTCAATACTCTATTGATGTTGAGAAGTTATGGTAGTTTACAAATGATTAAATATAAAATTTAAAATAAGTTTATTTTTTCCAGTTAAAATTACAAATTAAACAGAGATGAATTTTTCAGACTTACTGAAACAAATTTGGACTTATAAATTATAAGTATAATATTTGTCAAAGTCACTCACATTAACATATTTCAAATCTCTCAGACAAAAAATTCAAAAAAATTAAGAAATTTGATTGGTACGTCAGTACGTGATAACTTTACATATTGACTTCACACAGAAACAGTTAACGAACACATACGAATTGATGCATCAATTCAGATTGACGATCCGAAACAAAACCATGGTCAACATTATGGTCATCACCATGGTCATCCAGTAAAACCATGGTCATCCACCACCCTACCGCAACAGCCGCAAGGAGGAAGTTGCTCTAACCCGCTTGAGAATAGGTCATACTCTCCTTACGCACTCTCACCTGATCAGAAAACTGCCACCTCCAACATGCAAATATTGTCAGTCCATTCTCACGATTAGACATATTTTTGAGGAATGTACTCACTATTTGCCAACAATAAACAGGATAGGACTGACCCCAAATTTATCAGAAGCTCTCACAAATGAGGAAGCTAAAATCACATTAGTGTTTGAATTTTTAAAAGAACATCGCCTTCCTTCTTAATTATAACTCCTCTTAGATTTTAAATTTTTTTAAATTTGTTTATTTTATTTTATTTATTTACTGTTATCATGCCATAGGCGTTGATGACCTGAGAGTTTTACGCCTTTAAGCAACAATCAACAACAACGATTCGAATCATAATTTGTCATTTAAAATAACATCCTAAATGCTAAGGGGACAAAAATTATGCCCGATCGCGAACGTAAAAAAATAAAAAGGAACTGGGTGAGGGATCTCCTCGTGAATAAAAAACAACTTAAGGTCCAATCCTGAGGGTACAGACAGAAATTCATACAACTGATTTTGGGCTAATATTGCTTAGCTTCGGCATGTATCGGATTCGGTTCTCATGTTACGCGTGGGAATTTGTCAAAAAATGGAAACAATCCTCCAGGGCCGTTCCATCACAAGCTGGACTGGACAAAGCTTTCGTGTAGAAGTTAATTCTATATTTTTATCAAATATTTTAGTATACTTTGATATTTAATTCTTTAAACTAAATATGTATAATAAATAATTTATTTAATCATTAATCAAATGTGTAAATAATTAAATATATTCTTTTCAGTAAAGTAGGTCAACTAAACCTGTTTTAGGAAAAAGCACATCATATTCATTTTAAGCGTCGTCTAAAATCCTTAAATACCATTTTTCAAGGAAATAAAAAAATAGAAATTTTGCGCCTTAATTTATTTAAAGCATCTTTTCTACTGGTAACCATTGTTCATATAATCATTCATAACTCCTCTCGTATTTTATTCAATTCCTACGTTAATAGAACCCTGGTAAAGCTGAATTGATTCATATTTTAATCTACATTAACAAAATTTAGAATTAATGCCCTTATAAGGGAGAAATATTTGTTTCAAATAAAGATAAAATTTTCAAAGGCTTTATTTTATACCTCCAGTTCTAATTTGTTAAATTAGATAGAAATTTGTGCCCTTTGGTGCAGTTTTAGAGCCCTAAACCACTCCAAGGTTTTTAGTAGATTGGTTGAGTCGTGTTGAAGTTATTTATATATATATTTTTATTATATCATACTAAATAGATACAATAAAAAATAGATTCTATCATTAATCCAACGTGTAAATAACTAAATATATTAATTTATATCTTATAATTGTTTTCAATCAATCTATCAATATCCCTAAATAGCGAATCATTCTAGTAGTAAATAAAATTAATAAATTCAAACGCTCAGAGCGAATCACTCATAAATATTAATGATTCATGGATTTTATAATTTGAAGCCTCATTTCGAGATTTAGAAAAAAAAAACTAATCATCTCTCTTTTCTCAGTCCGTTGGTGTTCCTCAAGGTAGTTTCTTAGGTCTCATTCTCTATACGATTTATACAGCTTTATATCCCAACCCACCCTAACACAGTCCTAACAACATACGTTGATAACATATGTGTAGCGATTGTAAACAATGACCCAAAAACTGCTTCACAAGCTCTACAGACACACATAACATCCATTGAAGAATCCTCTATTCTCCTGTCCTACAGTATCCTTTTTAAATATTCCACTAATTCCTGTTGAACAGATTCGCTACTTGGGACTCCATCGTGACAAGAGAATTACTTGAAATCCCATAAAAGACTGAAACTGCTCGTAGATTCCAATTGCTACAACACCTACTTGACAAACACTCTAAACTTCCCATTCACTACAAAACATTATTATACACTATGATAACCAGACCAATTTGGACATAAGGAATTGAGCTCTGTGGCTTTACCAAATTATCAAATTCCTCTCGTATCCAATCCTTAAAATTCAAAATCCTTGATGCTCCTTATTGCGTCACAAATAAACTCGTCCATCAATACCTTGGCATATTTGACCCGAAATAGATATGCGTCTTTTCAGTCCAAACTCCCTGATAATTCTTCAAGGCGTCTGAAAAGAAGATGGCCACGGGATCTTCTAATTTAAATTAATGTTTGATGTACGACCATTGGGTGGTTTCTTCACAAGATTATCAAGTGTTTGAAACATTTCTCATATATACTTATTGTATTTTTTTGTACAGATGTAAATTACAATAAATAAATAAATAAAAAAAAAAGTAAGCTATAGCTTACCATTTCGTATACATCTTAGGAATATTATTGATAAAAATATAATTATTATAATATCAAATATTAAATATTATTCTTAATTATCGTCATATAATAAGTAATAAATTATATCAAGTAACTACCGTTAATTTAAGTGCATTGTCTTCTAATGGAGAACACAGCCCTAAGTGCGATTCCAATTGGGATCAAGGTGTCCAATTACTTGGCTCTCCGATCAAACGCATCTTCTGGCAGACCTCTCTATCGTGCCGCTTCTCTACTAGCTCCCACTCCAATATAATATATGATTAAATGCAATAAATTACTATATCTGAAATTAAAAATGACCATTTCATCACCATACTGACATGAAAAGATTTAGCATAGAGATCAGGACATTCTCACAATTAAACATATTTCTGAATGCCCTCACTTAATAAACAGAATAGGACAGGGCCAAATTTATCTAAAGCTCTCACAAATGAGGAAGCTAAGATCACATTAGTGTTAATTTTTTTTAAAACGTATAGCCTCCTTTATAAATTATTGTTCTTCGATTTTAATTTCAATTTTTTATTTTATTATTATTAGTATTATTATTTCGTAATTTTTCATATGTTTTTTTAATTGTGCGTGAGTGAATGTGTTTGAAGCTTCATAATTATAACAATCAATAAGCATTCATGGCCAAAACTAGACCAAACAAACAAAGATTTAGCAGACAGGTGAGAAAAAAACTTACTCCACATGCGCCATTAAAAACTCCTGCTAAAATAAACATTTATCTATGAATTTTCCGCCATTCTTTATATGTGTAAATATATTTTTTTCTAAAATCTTTTTCCTTCCAACGGTATATAATACGTCTATATTACTACTATTATTTCCTGAAATGTTTTTTCAACATAAAAAAAAATATTTTTCTTCTTATCATCTTAAGTTAATTATTAAACATTTTTAAAATTTGTAATTATTCATTTTACATTAGTATTAGTAGGAGTGGGTAGTTCAATTGTAAGGCTCTGTGCTACTAACTCCATGGGTCCGAGTTAGCTATGAGTCAGCCCTGTGGGGCCGATCCAGCCTCATGAAGATGGTGTCCTTAATTGGGTATAAATCTGACGGTCGAGCGTAATTTTGACCAAATCACCTCCTTGTACAACCGGTGATCTAGTAACAGTACGTCTTTACAAAGTAATACACCCCTGACTTTTCATGGGTTGTAGTGGGACAGATTTCTGTACCACCTAATATTATTATATCATAGGTACAAGTTGCTCCCGGTGTCCATATCCATAAACTCTTATTTCGTCAATTATTGAAAATTATTTAATTAAATAGATGAAAACCATTTTAAAAACTCAGCTATCTATTATACTATCCCAGGCATATACCTGCCCTTAAAATTTTCTTTTTTATCCATCAGCAATCGTAAATACGCAACACGATAAATCGAAAGTCAATCTTTGTTTTTACTGTCATTTCGACTGACCTCCATAAAGACTAATAAGAAAATAATTAAATAAAAGAAATAAACTAATTAAAAGAATGTAACTAATATTCTCCTTACAATATTATTACCCTCATAATGTTTAATCATTTAAAAAATAATTAATATCTTTTAAGTTAAGGCATTGGTCCGGAAATATAGAGATTTTTTCAAAACAGGGGAGCAAAACGTCTGCCCAACGCTCCGAAGATATAGTACTAATAAATGTTGAGCATTTTAATTTTAAAAAAAAAACATTTACCGGTACAATCCATGAATAATCAGGGGTGCAGTACTTTGGAAGACAATATTGTTACTATGCAAACGGTTGTGCAAGGAGGTGATTTTATTAGAATTACGCTTGACCGTCAGATTTTTATTAAATTAAGTTTACCCACTTAATGAGGCTAGGTGGACTCTTGACGGCAGTGAAACAGAAAATAATAGTCTGATACAGCCAGTTTCGAACCCGAGACCTTAGAATTAGTACCACAATGCCTTACCAATGAGCTACCCACTCTCACATATTTAATATATATTTAAATTGAAATATATCTTTATAATAATTGTATTAAATAAGTCCTCTTATATTCCGACTTTCGAACCAGTACACTTACGTCAGAGAAACGATGATTTTGTGAGGTATGAATACAACTGAAATAATAATAAAAACTTAGAAAAAATAAAATAAAAATACGTTTATATATAGTTGAAGAAAATATTGGAGTCAATATAGGGATAATGCTGGAAGTTATTACTCAGCAAGGTGCCAACTATTTGACAAGGTTGTGATGGATGTAGGATGTGGACTATGGCTGACAGAACACATCCATTTTGTTTCAAAGGGCACATATTTTTGGAAGCCTGTTTTGGCAACAGCTATAAATGGTCTGCGAGCGTTCACCTCTTATAATATGCTTATAATAATTTTTGGAACCTATATATTT
>NW_027108815.1:359301-360362 GCF_000696795.3 Halyomorpha halys | reverse complement strand
ATTTACTTGATGTGTATATATGTATACAGTTGTAAATATCAATAAATAAACTATTAAAAAAAATTTTTTTGTTGAAACATTCGCCATTTTTTATTCACCTAACTAAACATGGCACACTCGTCAATGTTGAATATAAATTATAGATAGTTTTTAATAAACTAATAAAAATTGAGTTGAAATAATTGCCTTTTTTCACCTCTTGGACTCTACAAATTGTGGATAACGATGGTTGTATTTATGTAGTGCTTTGAGAAATATGGTGTTAGTGGTTGAGCTAAGTTTTATATTTCGACTACCTGATTTTAAAACTTCATACGCGTACTTATTAAAAATGTTAGAGGAAGTGGTTACATTTCCAGAATACAATATCGTATTGTACAATATAATTGAGGGATGACCTGCCTGCTACCGCCTTAAGAGGTTGTGAAAGGAAACACCGAAGTGGGGATGGGCAGCGGATCTATTTCTAGATTTTCGGGAAGGGGGCCTTTATTTATAAAATCTAGTTATCTCTTGGCCACTTGAGTATATATGTCATCTCGCTCCATGTGTTTTATTTAAAGGGCCTCTGATCTTTTACATAGGTTAGGTGGACCTAGGAGATCTATCCCAGAGGATAGATCCTTTAGCCAATCGAACTGTATACATCTTCGTACACACTCCAGTAATCCGAAATTCCGCAAAAAAAAGTTACTATTTCTTTTTAGAAAATATAGCAGGGAATACAATTTTTATTTTCAAATAAAAGTTCAGACGTATAAAGGACATTTTTTACTTCTGATCTACAGGCAAGTTATTGTTATCACTGTGAAAGTCTAAATAGGAAATTATTAAAGTTTCGATATATGTATACTTATTTTGTTAGTAAACAAATAAAATAATTTTTTTTATCAGGTTTTAAATAAATCCATACAAAGAGTATTTTTTAATTTTGTTTATACATTTTTGTTTTTTTTTTAAATTGATAGATTTATTTATTGACAGATATTACAATCTGCCACACAGTTGTGGGCAATAGGTAATAGTGATGAATGATCTCATACATACTAAAATAAATAAAA
>NW_027108815.1:346379-353686 GCF_000696795.3 Halyomorpha halys | reverse complement strand
AAAAAAAAAGTATAAAAAAAAAATAAAATAAAAATAGTTATATACATTCATAATACATTACAGTTGAATACATTCATAGTTGATTTTTTCCCTAATACTGTCTGTAATCCGAACACCCCTCTGCAGCAATAGTTCGGATTATCCAGATTGCATTGTATATGAAGAAAATATAAAAAAAAAAACAAATTACCTAAATTAAAAATTATGTTAGCAGTCACTATTCGACAAGTAACTTAGAATAGAGAGATATTAATTGAGTAAAACGATATATGCATTCTCTCACTGAAGAAAATAATATTTTGGGTTTTTCAAGGTGAAAATGATGAATATAATCTTTGTTTCTGCCCATAATGCAACAATTTAATAAAATATAACGATACATTATATTATTATATTATATTATTAATACGATTAAAAGAGTTCGGGGATCTCGAATTTTTCTAATTCGAACTCATGTCTCTATTTTTTTCTCCTTTATATTTTTCCTATCTTCTTTAATATATTATATTTACCATTTCTTACAATGAGAACTGATTATTTATTTAAAATAAGCAAAACTAGAGGTACTTTAGAGGAAGATGTAAAAATTCGAATAGATAAAAAAAACAAGTTTATATAAAAATAAATAACATAGAGTATTAGATTCAAAATAAACAAGAGACGTAATTAATTCGTAAAAAAAGAAAAGTAGATATAAGAGAAATAAAAATTTGTAATTAACATTTTTTTTTTTTTTAATTTATTTATTGATATTTACCACTGTATACACGTATATACAACAACTAAATTTGCTGTAGGTGACATAGTGACATGATAAAAACACGTGGAGAATCTACACACTGATAGAACTCCAATAACATTTCTAGAGGAGAAGATCTCGAGGCCATCTTCTTTTCAGACGCCTAGGAGGATTATTAGGTGATGAAGGAGAAGCCTGGTTAGAAACAAGTGGATTTGGGTGGTTGAGAAGGTTATTATGGAAGGAAAGGTACCTGGTTCTGGCCAAATCGGCAACATATCGAACATTGAGGTCCTGATGGATGACTTGATTTGTGACAAAGTAAGGAGCATTAAGGATTTTGGACTGTAAGGATTGGATTCTGGAGGAATTTGATGGTTTAGTGGAGCCCCAAAGCTCAACTCCGTATGTCCAGATAGGCCTTATAATAATCATGTAGATCAGTCTTTTGTAATGGATTGGAAGTTTGGACCATTTGTCTAGTATATGTTGCAATAGTCGGAATCTACGAGCGGTTTCTTGTCTTTTTAGTCTTGTATGAGGATTCCATGTCAGTCGTTTGCCGAGATGTAGTCCTAAGTAACGGATCTGTTCGACAGGAATAAGTGGGGTATTGTAATTAATTTTAATAACATTATTATATAATTTTAAACCATGCCTTAGTATACTTTATTATCTTACTTTTTCAACATATTTTTAGTTGTTTTGTATCTTTTTTTTATACCTGATGTAGGAAGCCCTGCAAATTGGGTGTGAAACGTCAGTAAATAAATAATTGGTAACTATTTTTCGTTCCTTTCTGAACGCATCTCTATCTCTTTCACATTTCATTTGTTCCTATGGCAAATTTTTAATAAATAAATAATTATCAAAACCATAATGCTGACCACACCAGCAACATTTAACACGCAGACAGTGAAGGAGCTAGAATAGGGAGGAGAGATCTTTGGTTACAGAGTCTATTTTGGATTTGGCCGGACCCTACATCGATTGAACAAACCTGTCAAATCCGAAAATAGAGTATTTCATATACACAGAAATCCAGTTGTTTCTTATCTTCGTTGGTTTCAACCAACACCACCGCTTTTTTATTTTGATGTTCCAAACAGTAGGCGTTTTTGGGCTATTTTTATGACGAGAGTAAATATGTATTAAACTCTAATAAGTACAGAAAATTTTAATCTACATCAAGTCTACATTTGTAATTTATATAAATGATTCTATGAAGATACCTTAACCGGGAAATATTGTTCTAAATCTCCCCCCCACCAGCTTTCAAGAATTATTTACGCTTATAAATGATATCCCGCTTCTAAGAATAGTTAATAAGTAATTTATTATTTATCAATGAAAATTAAGAAAAACTCAATGGAGTTCTTATTACCTATTTTCCCTAGATGGTGTTTAAATACTCAATTTAGTACTCGGCAAATTATTTATTTAAATTCGTTATTTGAGAGATAAATAAATTACAAACAATAACAATCAAAGTATGTCGATATCATAATAATAATAATACTGTAATACAAGCAGATGATTTTTTCAAGATCATGCTCAACCTCCATATTTTATTCCAATTAAGTGTACCCACTTTATGAGGCTGGGTGGGCCCCAGGACTCCAGAGCCCACAGAGTTGACTCACGGCTACAATTTAACAGACAATAGTTACTTTATAGTGCCTTAGCACTGTGTTACCACACTCCGATATGATTGTACAAAACCTAAAAAAGAAATATCTTCTGATCACTCACGAGACTTTCCTTACTAATTTGTTTGCAAAGTCTAATACAATCATTTGTTTTTGAGGGGATCATCGTTGGGTGACCTGTTAATGTTGCCATACCTCATAAAATCCACTCAGTAGTTTCTAAGAAGTATCGCAGACCTCGTATAGCAGGTAGGTTTTTTTATTCGATTTTTGGATTCTAAATTTCTTTGAACATAAAATCTCAAATATTCTAATTTTATTTTATTTTCCTTTTGGTGGATTACAAAGCAACAAAATATTTATAACTGAAGCTCACTCAATCGGACGGGCACTGCTGGGGTTGTTAAGCTCCTCCAAGCACATATTGTCCGCTTAAATATAAAAATTTTCTTGCTACACCTCCACAACGTCCTTTTCAACTTGCGTCATGAAATGAATTTACTCTTGTATAATTTTCATTTTCTTCAGTTGTAAAAAGGCGGTAAAGAAGCTTCACCTTAAAATAATATTGACTGAGCATAACGGGAATCGAACCCACTGTCCAAACTCGACGTTATCTCTCCACGCTCATCCTTCACGACCTCTAATCAGCTACTGTAGTCTGAATAGCCTATAATCAAATGAGGATTTTATATAACTTTTTATTTAATCAGTTATTTATTATTTTGTTTTATGCATTGAGATTTATTTTATTTTATTATTTCCATTAAAAAAAAATGATATCTGTACATGTCAGGGGTATAGTACTGAAAAGGAAGTACTTATACTAGATCAACGGTTGTGCAAGGAAGTGATTTATTCAAAATGACGCTTGACTGCTAGATTGTTACCCAATTAGGAGTACTTAATTAATGTGGCTGAGTGGACTCTGGAGAGCTCCACGGCTACTGTAAAACAGAAAATAGGCTTGAGATCTAATAGCACAATGGCTTACCATAGATGTGCCTATATATATCTTCAACTTTTAAGGATTGAAAGGATCAAATATCCTTTAGAAATTCCTCCTCAATTTAGCTCACTGGAGCATTTCATTCTGGCTCGCATAAATTTGTCTGAAGTTAAATCAATTGTTTACAGCCGATCTAATTCAAGTGAGTTTGTCTGATTGTGTGCGAAAATATTTATTTGTGTTAAATCCGTTTTCCTCTTTGTATATCTCTTCTGTTGAGGTTTTACAAACTGTGTAAATATTCCATTAATCTTGCTATTAGTAAATTCGAAGTAGAAATTGTTAAAACACGTTCTTAGATATTGATTTTATTGATAACAGGATAGGTTTCTTTAGGTTTCTATCTTAAGGTTCAATTATGCTAGCTAGTTAACTAGTCACAAGTCGGAGAGCTGAGATGTTGGTTGTTCAGTAAGTAATATATACACGAATAGGTAACACAACTTAATGTTCCTACGAACCGTTGATTTGCCTGCTTGACTTTTTCTTGGAGTTAACACATATTAGTTTGGTAATTTTAAGCACCGTCATTCACAAATTGCCTGCATTTTTTGACACAATCGGTAGAAATGAAATGATATGATTTTCTATTCAATTTTGGAAAATTATATAATACAAATTTATAACATATATAAAATAAAAATGTATATATTGCATAAAATAAATATTAATTTTAGGAAGATCGTTGATTGGAACAAAAGAGAGATGCCCGGGTGCGATTAAATAAAAATTCAAATAGTGATTAAACTGTTTATATTGAGCCAACGTTTCGTCCCACCTTGTAGGGCTTCACTTTGGCTCTTACTTCGAGTCTGAAGGCCTTGATGAAGCCCTGCAAGGTGGGGCGAAACGTTGGCCCAATATAATTCATTTAATCACTATCCGAGTTTTTCTTTGACCATACCCTGACTATCTTTCTTTTATAGATTACACATAGTAACATAAAAATGTTGTATGGGACGTACTGAAAGATCAGTAGTTACTGAATTTACTTTGAAAAATCTATATCTCCAAAACTACCCCTACAAAGATAAATATTATAAACTACTTTATAGCAGATTACACTCGCTTTAATTTGAGTGTTAATAGACATCTACACCTCTTATGGTACCATAGATATAGATTTTCTGCAATAAATTCACTAACTGTTAGTTTTTAAAAATGTATATCTCGGGTACTATTGAACGTAAATAATTCTATTAGGGCTTATATTTTAGACAATTTACTCTACTTTAAATGATGTTTTATCAAGTGTTCTAGTGTTGTAGTTAGTTTTAAAGATATAGAATTTCGAATGAAAAGAATATTTTTTTACGTATTGAAACCGCCGCCATTTTGTATTCTCTATAACTATAGTTAGCATCAATTTTGACTAGTAATTAAACATGGTTTGCATTAAAGTAATAAAAAATTAGGGTGAAATAACTAACTTTTTTTTCTCCTCTTAGGCTCTTGTACTTTAATTTATAAATACACTGCTAGAACAAAATACTTAATTATTGTCGGAAATCAACCCTTTTTTAAAATGTTTTAAATGTTTCAATTTAACCTTTTAATTGCATCCCAAACTCTTCAATCCCATATCACAGCCCTCGAAGAATGGTGTTGTAATTGGAGGATTAAAATAACTTTCAACAAATCCCATCAAATTACCTTTACCCTACGTCGTAAACCTACTGACTGCCGTACAGTTTACTTCAATAATACTGCCCTTACCCCTGTAGAACAGATCCGCTACCTTGGACTACATCTGGACCCATTAGTTTCTGATCTTGCTTCCTCTTTCATTCCGGACAACCCTCCGAGGCGTCTAAAAAGAAAATGGCCTCGAGACCTTATATTGTAAAAATGTTTTTAGAGAGCTACCATTAGGTACCTTCTTTACATGCTTGTACCATACCATTATGATTTCCTCAAATTTACTAGATGTATTTATGTACAGTTGTAAATATCAATAAATAAATTTTTAAAAATATTTTTTTTTAAATTTTATTTAAATTTATATATCATTCTTCTATTTAAAATTATCGCAGCTAAAATTGTCTCTTAAAACGATTACCATCGGAAACGATTTCGCTGGGAACGTTGTTGATGGCGTTATCGCACCTACCATCATTAATCCTAATTGAAACAGTCATACAATTAGCTTCCATTTAACCAGGAATAATTAATCGCTTGGGTAAATTCAAAGCGATCCCTAGCTCATCAATAATTGTCAAAGGGCGATCGTGTGTATAGGGAAGGAAACACACATCCACCTGCTAAAAATATAATAGTCCCTTTGTTCGGGCGTCGCTAGAACACTTATTGAATTGTATTGTACTGGCTTTAACATCGAATATTAGAAACCTTTAAGAATACACTATTAATTGGAAGATGATTATCAATATCTAGAAGCCATGAGATTAGTGCACAGAATAATTATAAAATAGGGCCGCCCGTAGCTCAGTGGTTAGACACAGTCTTAACAATTTGATGTCTATTGGCGGTGCCGGTTCGAATCCGGCCTGGGGCGTTGACTTATTTCATTGAGTGGTGGTCCCACAAAATGAAGAACTTTGACCCCCAACCATGGTTAGGCAGTATAGGACTCCAATCGGAGTCTTGACCGAAAAAAATAACATTAAAAAAATGATGTACCTCAGAAAATATCTTATGATATGAAAGCGGTTAAGATAGGCGGGACATGTGGCTCGAAGAAATCCACCATGATGCCTCTACACAACAATGAATGCCAGTATAGTTGCCAAGTGTGTACGTGGGAGGCCACAAACAAGATTGATAAACAGAATCAACAAATATGCAAATGAGCTGCATACAGCAAACTGGAAAGCAGTTGCCCAAGACAGGAAAGCATGGAGAAGGCGATTCGGGTCGCCAAAAATGATTAAAAGTACTTGAAATAGATTAGGTTAGGTGCAAGTCTCACTCTCCCCTCTACTATACTGATCCAATTAATATATCTAATTGTCTAATTTTAATTAAATTAAATACTATAATGACACTAATCGAACGCAGTGGCTAGAATACTATTAATTACAAACAAAATGATATATCTAAACAGCACATAGCTCACGCAGACAGGTTATACTGATAAGAGAATCAGACGAACGACTAATGGCGACTAGATAGACAGCTCATTTATAGCCGTAGAGTGGAGAGAAGGGAAAAAATTAGCTATAGCTAAAACTAATAGCTAAAGTTAACATGGATACGACTCTTATTCATGAATGAATCATTCATAAATAAATATCGTATCCATGGCAATTTTAGCTATAGCTTTATGAATGAATGAAGATTTATGAATGAATCATTGATAAATAAATATCGTATCCATGGCAATTTTAGCTATTATTTGCATAGTAGCCCAACTCTGTTAGAATGTTGACCCGTTGCTAGGCGACATCAACGAAATAACCTTACATAACAAATAAAATAAAATGTAATTTATATTTATTTGTATTATGTGGGGTTATTTTTTTGATGTAGCCTAGCAACAAGTCAACAATCTACCAGAGTTGGGCAATTATGAAACTAATAGCAAAAATTGCTATGGATACGATGTTTACTATACATACGATATTTATGAACTTGGCCTGAAAACAGTGAAATATATAAAATATATAATATATAATAAGTAGTTATTTTTGACTTCATTCAATATATTTAAAAAAATGAAATATAATTATTGCTTCATAGTTTAATCTTGAACTTAATTTGCTGAATGTTCATCTCGAATCATTCCTTAATTGGAAAATTCACAGTGCAATAGGTTTTAAGTACCGTGTAATCTCGATAATCCGAACTTCGATATTCCAAACTATCCAGTAATCAGATATGGCAAAAAAAAAAAAAAAAAAAAAAAATAAATAATTTATTTCAATTACTGTCTGAAGTGGGCAACAGAGAA
>NW_027108815.1:331369-346329 GCF_000696795.3 Halyomorpha halys | reverse complement strand
AATCTTGAACTTAATTTGCTGAATGTTCATCTCGAATCATTCCTTAATTGGAAAATTCACAGTGCAATAGGTTTTAAGTACCGTGTAATCTCGATGAGATTCATTTTAACTTTTTGGTAGATTCAATTTCTTTTTTTAGAAAATTAGAAAAAAAAAAAAAAAAAAAATCATAAATAATTTCAATTACTGTCTGAAGTGGGCAACAGAGAATGATGTACTGTGTCAGCCAGGCCTGACTTAAGAAGTCTGAGAGAAGATGTAGTGAGCAAGTTTCTGCAGAAGTCTCAGCAAAAAAAAAAAAAATAATAATAATAAAATATTCCACTTATTTAAAAAACCATTAATATTTGAAAAATTCAAACTGACAAATTTTCAATAAAATTAAATAATGAAAAAATTAGTTGTATACCTTCATATTGTTGAATATATGTTACACCTTTTTTCTTAATACTTTCTGTAATACGAACACTGCCCAGCAGAAATTCGGATCACTATTACACTGTATTATATAAAACATATGTTTTTTACAATATAGAAACTCCGAAGTCATAAGCATGACAAATTAACGTATGATAAAAAATATAAAAAAATTAAAATGTAATGCAATTTTTATATGCACATATATTTTTTTTTGCAAAAATAGAAATGTTCTGAATTTAACGTGTATATTCTAAAACCAAGTAGATTAGAAATCTAAAATGAAATTAATAAATTAAGTTGATTCATTTATGGAATGGAAAAATAGTTGTGGTCATAGACGGGTTTAAGGACTTTGTTATTTTTGTTTTTTCTAATTGGCATGAGATTGGAATGAATTTTATTACTAAATATATCTTATACATTTTATGACTGTTATTATATAAATATTTTTTTTTTTGTTTACAGGGTTTTGTTTGTTCTCGTGTGGAGTAGTGTACTAACCCCAAATCCAAGATGGACGCGATCAAGAAGAAGATGCAGGCGATGAAGATGGAGAAGGACACGGCGATGGACAAGGCCGACACCTGTGAAGGTCAGGCCAAGGACGCCAATATGAGAGCAGACAAAGTGAGTAACGAGCAAAAGCATTTGAGAATAAACTAGTAAGATACAAATATTTGGTTGTAAGCGAAGCCCCATATAGAATAAGATCCCAGTAGAAAAAAAAAATCAGTTACTTTACCTAAATTTTTGATTTCTTTAATGAAAACTATCCATAATTACTAGTTAAAATTGATAAGTCTGCCAAGTATAGTACGGTGAACAAAAAATGGTGGCTATTTTAAAACGAAAAAAAAAAAAATAATTTTTCATTTGGAGCTCTATTTTGTTAAAACTTCTTGCCACAATAGAAAATCTAATCGAACATCATTTAAAGTATAATAAATTTACTAGAATATGAGCTTAGACAGAGGCATTTAAGCTGAATAGTTTCCAAAATAAAGGTTTTTTGAAAAAATCTATATCTCAAAAACCATATTACTCAACTAAAGCTAGTCTAAAACTCAAATAAAGCTAGTCTAATGTGCTAAACTAACTAGTGTATAGCGTGTATCTTCGAAGGAGTAGTAGTTTGATTGATCATGATATTCGACAAACAGTCAATAAAAGCTCATTGACAGAAGAAAATTTTAATTTCGAAATAAACTGAATATATTTTAGGTCTGGAATTTGTATTTATTTTTATTAAATCTAAATTTAAATATATTAAAACTAAATTAGATATTTAAATTTGTATAGAAAACCCCTCATATATACGATCGTATATAGATAACCTCTTACCCCTGTAGAACAGATTCGTTATGTTGGACTACATCTTGACAAACGGCTAAACTGGAATCCTCACACAAGACTGAAAAGACAGGAAACTACACGCAGATTCCGACTATTACAGCACTTACCAAACAAACGGTCTAAACTTCCAACTCATTACAAAAGACTGATCTTCATGACAATAATAAGGCCCATCTGGAAATACGGAGTTGAGCTTTGGGGCTCCACTAAACATTCGAATTCCTCTCGTATCCAATCTTTACAATCCAAAATCCTTCATATGATCCTCAATGCTCCTTATTTTGTTACTAATAAAATCATCCATAAAGACCTAAATGTTCCTTATGTAACCGATCTAGCCCGAACCCGATATTATTTCTTCCATAATAAACTCCCAAACCACCCAAACCCACTAGTTTCTAACCTTGGCCTCGTGACCTTATATTGTAAACTGTTTTTAGAGTTCTACTAATGGGTAGTTTCTCTACATCCTGTATCATATCATTATGTCATTATGATCAAATTTACTTGTTGTATTTTTTATACAGTTGTAAAAATCAATAAATAAAAAAAAAATATATATAGATAACAAAAACTGTATAAAAGTGAAAATGAATAGCTTTTCAGAATTCTTTCAACAAATGATTTTACCTTATTAAATAGACTATATTCCACCTCACTATTCCAGGTTCTGGAGGATGTACGCGACCTTCAGAAGAAGTTGGCCCAGGTCGAAGCTGACCTGGAGAAGAACAAGCGCGATCTCGAACAGGGCAACAAAGACCTTGAGGAGAAGGAGAAGGCCCTGACCAACGTAAGTATTATCAAATATGTATATATTGTATATTGTATGATATTAATCGATAGTTATTTGATTCGATGTATTAATGATAGGCCGAAAGCGAGGTAGCTGCATTGAACAGGAAGGTGCAGATGGTTGAGGAAGATCTGGAGAGGTCAGAGGAGAGATCTGCCACTGCCACCCAGAAGCTGACAGAGGCGTCCCAGGCTGCCGACGAGTCCTTCCGGTAATATATATATATATATATATATATATATATACATATATGTATACATTAACCGTCTGTATGTTTCTGTAATCGGAATTACGGGCGTTAAATAGTCCCAGCCTGTGTATATTTTTTAGTTATATCTTTAGACTATTTATGATTAAAAATTTCGGGTAGCGTATATACCAATATTTATTATTAAGTTATATCTTAGAAAATGTATAATCAAGTATTCTAGGTGTGTAGCTTATGTCCCGTACCTGCTTCTGAGTTCTGTCAATAGAAAATTTAATCTTCAGTAATAATGTTAACCTTTAAGCTTTAAAATTCTAAAAATTCCTATAGAATAATTTATATTCATTTTTGGAAGTTTTTTAACCTCAAAAATTTATAGAAAATAATTTATCTAACTTCCTAAAAAGAAAATCATTAAAATTAATTTAAATATTAGTATGAATGTGGTTAGTATTTTTTAAAATTTTAATTACTATAATTAGTTAAAAAATTTCCTAATCCGTGTACATATTTTAATTCTTTTTTTGTTTTTATGAATTTGATTATATTTATATCACGATTACTTTTCGCCCAAGTTGTGATATTTGTCACTAAATAAAATAATAAATGTTAAAATTGCTTTATAATAAATAAAACAAATTTTAGGAGATAAAAATAAATAATAAATTTAAGGTTAATCAACCAGGGCCGTCCGTAGCTCAGATGGTTGGGCCTAGTATCGTTCTTAAATCTAGGGGCGGCGCAGGTTCGAATTCGGTCTAGGGTGTTGACTTCTTTCATTGAGTGGCGGGCCCAAAAAATGAAAAACTTGAAGTTAGTTAAATAAACATTGTGTTGAGAGTGAGTTGGATAAGAATGAGTGGAGAGCGAGACTGATTAAAACTTTATTAAAGATATGTTGGAATGGTCAGTCGTCATTCATCATTCAGACTGATGTGACTTATACGCATTAGAATGACCCCTACACTATCAGTCCGATTGACGGTAACTTGTTTATGAGATACTGAATAGTAAGGATCTTGTGAAATGTTTAGTTAGATTCGTAATAAAGAGAAAGTTAGTTTAGCCATAATTTTGGAGTTAGCTAGCAAGAATAAGTTGAACTGCACGATATTAACGAAGGTTCACGGTATTCGATCAGTAACTAGTGATCAGTAACCTGTCAATCTTACTGTCAATCCAACTGACGGTGCAGATGTCTCATTGAAATGGGATTTCCCACAAAAATTATGTAAAATTAGTGCCTTAGGGTGGTCTCTGTTTTTTTTTTCTCTCACTCTACGATTTTTCACCACCCTTTTTAAGCATACACTATTCATCTATTTTCAAGTCAAAAATTAGCAGTAAATAATACCATAGCCTTCTTTTGCCATTTCTGGCATACGGGGTGCGGAAGCAGTGGGGTAGTGCGCTGGGGATTACGCATGCCACTACTCCCAAGGATCAACAATTTTTTTTTTTCCTTTTTTTTCTTTATTCTTTAATTTAATATTTTACTGAGGTGCAGTCCAGTACTAGGTTTAGCACCTTACTGATGGTGCAGCTGCACCTCTACTGCATCCGTCCGATAGGTCCTCCTGGTGCGCATCCCTCTGAGTGCCTCCAGGGCCCTGTTTCATAATAAAGTACAAACTAATACTATTAGTCTTGTAAATTTATCTTAATTTAATTACACAGACTTTTACAATAGTAACTTGTATTTTAGTATTTTTTAATTCCTGTAATATCACTAATAGTCATCTCTGTCATGAAAAAAATAAGTATTAGTATTATTACCACACTAGTTTCTACACTTGTACTATGAACTAATACTATTAGCTTTCATTATGAAATAGGGCCCTGCAGTTACCAGGCTGGTCTAGCCCTCCTGGTCTCAGGCTGGGCCAAGCTTCCTCCTCTTCTGGTAGCTCGCCGATGTTAGGCGGTCAAGTCCTTCTCATTGTGAAATGAGTTGGGCCTACCAACTCCTTCCATCCGTAAATGAATTCCCTGAAGAAGTGATAATTATCTTCTTCAATCAAACAGGGAAAGTTCGACTCGGCGAGGGCGAAAATCCCGGTCTTTCTCGACAGCCTAGCTCAGTGTCCTTCCATGGCAGAGCAATCTATTATTACGTGTGCTCCTGTTTCAGGAACTCCACACGTGGGGCACCTAGAGTCGATGTTCTTTCCAAAGCTATACAGCTTTCCCTGAAATCCCTCGTGTCCTGTTAGGATCTGTGAGACCCAATACTCTGGGAGGACCCATTTAGCCTTCAATCTAGAAAGGACGGTAGGAAAGAATTACGATCTTAGCCATGCTGCTCACATTTTTTCTATTTTCTAATATTATTGAGTTATATTATTATAATATATAATACATTTATAATAATCGATTATTTATTTGCCCACAGTATGTGCAAAGTATTGGAGAACAGAGCACAGCAGGATGAGGAGAGGATGGATCAGCTTACCAACCAGCTGAAGGAAGCCAGGCTCCTTGCTGAAGATGCTGACGGAAAATCTGATGAAGTAAGTCCAACTTTTTTTTTTATTTGAAAGGTCAGATATCAACACGCGAGCTTACATAGGGCTAAGAAGTATGATATGTATACATCATATTTTAGTGTCAATATAAAGCCAGAATAAATCGATCACTCCACTCCAAATCACTCTTGTAAAGGAAGTCGAAGATAAATGGCAATCTATGTGGAACGAAAGCCCAATGAGCAAATTAAAAATTATTAAAAAGGATGTCAAGCCCTGGGGTACCTCCAGTCGCAAATGCCGTAGAGAGGAAGTTGTACTGACTAGGCTGAGAATAGGTCACACGAGGCTCACCCACTCCTATCTTATATCAAAAGAAACGCCCCCGAACTCCCAGTATTGCAATAACAATTTAACAATAAGCCATGTTTTCCAACGATGCCCATAATTTACACCACACCTCAATAGCTTGGGACTAAGCCAAGATATCTCAAAAACTATTGAAGACGATGATAAGGCAATAGAATTGGTGTTTCGGTTTTTGAAATCACAAAATTTACTGACAAAAATATAACTTGATTGGAAGAAAAAAAAAATAACATTTAACGAATATTAGCAAAATTAAATAAAATATAAATGGCGTTGATGACCAATGAAGTTTGGCGCCACAAAACAAACAAACTCCACTCCAAATGGAATCATGAGGGTGAAATTCTGTTTGTATTATTTAGAGCTCCGACTATTATATTTACTAGACAAACCGTCCAAACTTCCAATCCATTACAAAAGACTGATATACATGACTATAATAAGGCCTATTTGGATAAACGGAGTTGATCTATGGGGGTCTACTAAACCATCGGATTCCTCACGAATCCAATCATTACAGTCCAAAATCCTTCGTAAGATCCTTACTTTGTCACAAATCAAGTCATCCATCAGGACCTCAATGTCCTCTATGTTGCCGATTTGGCCAGAACCAGATACCGTTCCTTCTATAATAAACTTCTCAACCACCCAAATCCACTTGTTTCTAACCTGGCTTCTCCTTCACTACCTAATAATCCTCCTAGGCGTCTGAAAAGAAGATGGCCTCGAGATCTTCTCCTTTAGAAATGTTTTTGGAGTTCTATAAATGGATAGATTCTCTACATGTTTGTATCATGTCATAAAATCACTTACAGCAAATTTACTTGATGTGTATATATGGATACAGTTGTAAATAACAGTAAATGAATTATTAAAAAAAAAATATTTAGAACGAAACGCATCCTCTAGAATTTCATCATTCCTCCAACACGCCATCAGATTGTCAAAATATCCTTCATTGTTGAGTCAGTATTTATATTCCATTTTATAATTTTGATAATTCCTGAATTAATGTATACAGTGCTATTGTTTGAAAATAAGTGATGTATATTGTATGATTAAGGAGATAAAATAAATTAAGCATCACAAATGAAAATAAAGCTTCTATAATATAATAATCTATAATATATACGCCTCTTGATAATATAGTAATAACAAGTAAATACATAAGATATGACAAAAAGGTTACTATCTTGCCCAGTAATGGATAATAAAATGTTGACTATGCGAAATCTATGTTGATAAAGAATACAAATTTAATGGGGTTTTAATAGATGACCGTAGATTGATACGAGAAGAAGATGGTCGGGAATATGGTCAGTAAAGATACACAAATAAACTAAACTTATCTATGCCGACGTTTCGACGTAAATTTCAGTCCTTCATCAGGGCTGAAAAACAAAATGAGATAACAACCTCTTGTTGTTATTTTCTTTTGATGTTTCTCTAAATCATTCCATTTTTCTACCTGAAGTGATCATTATTCGCTATCTTAGCTCATGAATTTAAGTTCTCATAAAGGATACTTTTAGAGGAAAATTATAACTGTTATAATCAAAAGTTATTATTTTTTTATAATCTAATACTTATAATAATGTTCAATCGAATTATAAAAATTGCTCCAACTCATACTAAAATGGTTCCAGGTTGCAAGGAAACTGGCCTTCGTTGAAGATGAACTTGAAGTCGCTGAAGATCGTGTCAAATCTGGAGATTCGTAAGTAAAATAATTTTAAAATATAGATTTTTGATTTTTTTTTTTCTAAATAATAAATTTTTTAGTGGCATAAATTATTTTTTTACAGTAAGATCATGGAGCTGGAGGAAGAACTTAAAGTCGTTGGTAACAGCTTGAAATCTCTTGAAGTATCTGAAGAGAAGGTATTATATTATCAGCAGTTTATTATTTTTATTTTAGTAAAATCTTATCTTAATCTTCATTCTTAAAAATTATTTCATTGTTTAATTATTAAAAAAAAATAATAATATGTCCTTAGGATAGTAAGATGGGTTTTAATGTCTTAGATTAAATAGTACTATATATTAAATATTTAGTACTATATATATAAAACTATTTATTAGTAACTTACGTTTTGCCCAGCTTTGTTAGGCTACATCTTGGCTAAATACGAGCAAGGTTAAGGAAGATTTTTATACAAATATTATAAGACTATAAGAAAAGACAATAAAAATAAAATAATTACATAAAAAATATAATATGCCCCCTTATATGGGAATTAAGTCTAAATGATGAAAGATCATAAATCAACAAAAAACAAAATTTAATGAGAACCTGCTACATTTTATATTTTTTAAAAATAATATAGGTCAATGTTCAATAGGTTTTATTTTAGTTAATAATATTGATTTTATTATTTTTTTTGTAGGGAATTTAATTATCACACAAATAACATTATTTAAATCTGAAAAACGAAAAAAAAAAATTGGCATATGATAGCCAAGAAAAATAAATTATACTTTCTGAAATACATACTTAATATTGTTAATAATTTTTTTCTTTTTTAAATCGGAACACCCTATAATTTTCCCGGGAAAACCTCGAACATTTAGGCAAAAGTCCTATCTCAATCAAACGGTATGGCTGTGCATAATATAGGAACAAAGAAATATTAATTTTTATATATTAGATTATAGAAAAAATAAACCATTATACCACAGGTTTTGTGTTATTGTCTCCAAGTTAAAATAAAAGAATAATTTACAAATTATTTTGTGGGTTTGAATTATGCAATAATTTCCTTCCCAGAGACTGAGCTGAGATCTCAAGGATAGCTTTGCCGTGGGAAACTTTTTAATCGAAAGCAAACATAATACTAATCATGCTTCCAGAAAGAAAAACACTTCACTAAAAATGCTGTTTCCCACTGGGTTGGGTTGCCTCATACACAGTGTACTAAACATTAGTATAAAACAATTTTTTTTAAAACCTATGTATAAACAGTCACAGTATAAAAATTTGAATTAAATACTAGTGACCCCTGATTTAAAAAAAATTTTTTTTTATTTTTTCCTTTACATATTTTAATTTTTTTTTTCTACCTATTTATTATTCCGAATATTTCTATACTTTTGACTATAATTCTCTTTAAGTCATGTTCGGGCAAGATAGAAAATTAAAATAATCAAACAAATATAAAGAATGATAAAAAGTTAGAAAACAATGAAAACATGTAAGGGAAAAAAATAAATTATATATAATTTTAGTATATAATTCAAAGATTTGTATAGTGTGACTATTTATATTATTTTATACTATGCCTATTTACATTAATAGGTTTAAAAAAAAAAAATTGTCTTTACTAATGTTAAGCATGAGGTAACCCAATGCAGTTGGGTAACAAAACTTTTTTAATTGTTTTTCCCCCTATTCAATTATTTTTAATTTTACAAGTTTATTTGTTAACCGAACATAACTCTTTTTTTTTCTTCATTAAACACAGAATAGAATTATAATGAACTGTATAATAAATTATAAATATTTTAAATATAGTAAAATATATAAAAATTAAACTTGGCCATCTACAATTATATTTAATTAAAGTTTTAAATAGCTCTCTATGAACATCGATATAAAAAAAACGGCAACATTAAAATGAAATTAACAATCATAAATACAGAAACATTATTGTTTAAATAATTTTAAAAATTTGTGATTCAGCATTTTTTTTTTTTTACAACTGGATCATATTTGACTCAAATACTAATTATTTTCTGACCTAAAACAGTTATGTACACGGTTTTTCATGAAAAAATGTAAGTAATAAGGAGGATTAATATTTTATACAAACAATGAAACTTCATAAAAATGCTTGCTTTACAAAATTAATTATCTGCCATTTTTGGGTAATGTTGTTAATTAGAATAATGTCGAATTAATAAATAAATAATAGTGAAGATTAGCTAAAAAATAAATTATAAATATCTGGTATGCTCACTTACACGTCTTTCCTTACTGCAATGCGTGCTCAGTCCAATACGAAGATTACTTAATGCATCTTTGCTAATATTGCTTCGTTTATTTATTTATTTTTTGTAATTTCGGTAGATATCTAGTAATCGGGATAAAGCAAACAATAGAACAATGTCTAATCTTCTCTGATACCTATCCTATTTAGATATCTTTTGTAGATTATATAATACTGTTTAAAATAATTATATATCTTTTCCTATTAAATGTATACTATTTTGAGTTATAATAAAATAAATAAATTTGTACAACCTATGAAGGGTCAGGTATGAACTTTGTAAAGACGTACTGTTGCTAGACTAACTGTAGTGCTAGGAGGCGATTTGGTCAGAAGAAAACTCGACCGCCAGAGTTTTTCTCAATTAGGAGTATCCACTTTATGAAGTTGGGTTGTCCCCGAAGGGTATCCGAACTCTCTAAGTTATCTCACGGGCTATAGTAACAGAATAAATTTGCCGAATTAAAACCCGGGACTTTAGAGTAAGTAGTACAGTGCCCTACCTAAATCACTTTTTGTCATAAACTTTTTTCTTACTTTTTCTCCGAGGAAACTACTAATGATACTTAAAGGGGTTTCCTTGTGGAAGGTTAAACCCATATGTAGCCATGTAAAGTGGGGCGAAACGTAAGTAACTAATAAATATTGTTTTCTGTAGCTTTGTGAACTTTTTTGACCGTTACACGGACGGCCTTTAAACCAAATAATTAAAGTCTTTTTAAAGAAAACATTTTTTTTTTTTTTTCAAGAACACAAGTTTTGACTCTCACGTACATAAGTAAGGAATATACAGTAAAGGAGAGTGTTACGTTCGTGGAAAATTTCGAATTAAAGTTTTTGATGGTAAATATATTTTGAGATCCCCGGAGTCCAAAAAGTTTGTTACGCAAAATGGCCCGTGTGTCTATGAACAGCCTAGTTCAAAGTGATCTTTATAAAATCGATTTTTCATATTTTTTCGATTTTCTTGAAAACGATCGATTTTAATAAAACTCAGTAAATAAATGAAGAATTAAATTTTATTTAATATCAGATAGGTCTTATCCTCACTGAAATGGACTAACAGCGCTTAAGTGCAGAATTTTCTAAAAATCTTAATAAGTAAATGTTGTTTGATGCGCTCTCCACGCCAGATTTTTTTCGTAATGTTACTGCTAGACCTATAAACGCAAAAACAAATGGCTTAATTTTTTTTTTACTATTCAAATTATTATAAATATTTAATTTTTTAAAATGTTTTTTTTTTTTTTTTTTAGGCGAACCAGAGAGTCGAAGAGTACAAGAGGCAAATCAAGCAGTTGTCTGTAAAACTGAAGGAGGTGAGTAATACTAAGTTTTTCCATTACTTCTCATAAAATAAAAATAAAAAATAAAATTATGTATTCACATTTATATCATAAATTAATAAAATGTATTGACATGAATAAATATTATTCCAGGCTGAGGCTCGCGCTGAGTTCGCTGAGAAGACAGTTAAGAAACTGCAGAAGGAAGTCGACAGGCTCGAAGGTAAAGAGTCGGAAAATAATTGGCTTTTTAAACTGGCTTCTAACTCTAAAAACATTTATACACTTTATTTTTATTTATATTTCAACAAATTTATAATTTTTTAAAAATAAATTTGAATATTATATTCTGAAATTGATAAGTAATAATTTTTTATACATTATATTTAATTGAAGGGGAAGGAAGGATTGTACATGCAAGCTAAACTCAACTAAAGTTTTAAATTCAGTGTCAAAAAGAAAAGTTGTGTTCAAATATTTCAATTTAATTTTTTTATATTATAAAAACGCAATGTTTGTTGAGGGAAAACCTTTCAGGGAAAAACAGCACCTTAAGGTTTTTGAAAATAAAGTATTACGTAAAATATTTAGACCGAAAAATTATGTTAACCTGAGAATTTAGAAGGAAACACAACACTAAATGGAGGGAACTGTCCCTAGTAAATATAATTCAAGTTATGACGGGAAATAAGACGGGCATGTAAGGTTATGGGACTTAGTAACGAAAGGACAAAGACTGAACTGATGGGTAAATGTCTGAGGGGTAGACCCGAAACGTCGATGGGAAGATTGTGCGAACGATTGGTGGTATTGGCGGATTAAACTCTTTATTAACTTTAAATATTTTGAAGTTACCATCTCATCTTCGACGATATATGCGAGTAATTCACTTTCAAAAACCTCCTTCTTTTTTGTTATTTATTTAACATACAAATGAATTTTAACCTACGATATACATATATAAAAACCACAATCATAACATTATAACTCTTGAAAAAAGTTTAATTAAAATTTATTTTTCAAACAAAATCTTTTTCTCGCCTCCTAGGGTGCATTGGCAAGAACCCTCAGACACGTTTCTAACATTTTTTGACTTAGTATCACAAAAAAAGATGTTTTAATGAAATTGGTTATCAATATCCCTAAATTGGTTATCACTTATATTTACAATTTTGAATTTTGGATTCATTTGAATTTTTTTACTTAAAAAATTAGTCAAAAATATTTTGAGCCTGCAGTTTTTCGTTTTCTGAGGAATTTGTTTTTAAAAAGTTTATTTGTGATTTCATAGAAAACAAAACAAAAAGGTCAAAATTATTAACTATTTTTGGATTTTTTGACCACAAATCTGACCAAAGCGGTCAATTATATATAAATAAAACAAAAAAACTTTTAATTTAAACTGGGTAATTTTAGAAATTTAAGTGCTCAAAATATATATACATTAAAAAAAAAAAAAAGTTTTTATCTGGTTTGGTTGGGAATAATCCAAATTGCGCCGGAACCTGCAGCCCACAAGTTGAAAGCTCGAAATTACAGGAAGTAATCAATGAAGTTTCTGTGCCCCTTCCTTCTCCGCCTTCTTGATAAGTGCATTCACAAGTTGGATGTTTTTCGAAAAAAATATTCGATATTTTACGAACATGAACAAGAAAATACAAATAATAATTGAACAGCTTAACAGCAGTTAATTGTGTTTTCGCTCATGTTGCATGTTTTAATTTTCAGTTTAAGGTATGTTTTCAATTTTTTTTTTTCGCTTTATATTACCAAAACGCAATATCTTTTTTTGCAGATACACTCCTCGCCGAAAAAGAAAAAGCCAAACTCATCACAGATGATCTCGATTCGACATTCGCTGAGCTCACTGGATACTAACAATACCTAACACTGCCAATAGCTTTATCGATTTTTTTTTTTTTTTTTTTTTTTAGTTTAAGAAAACCGATTTTTTTTTTGAGTGTGTGTTGGCATTTTATTTTCGCTTTTGTTTTTTTTTTATTTACATAAAAAAAAAAACACCGACGATGGATTAGAAGACCTGCTTGTACTCTGTCAGTTCCCAAAAGTCAAGGAGCTGTTTGCTTGCGCTTGAGGTACAAACTAACTTCATAGTTCATAGTTCATAATATATATGAAACTGGATTTTTATGCTTTTAATTGTTTTTTTAATAATACAGCCATAAAAAATGCCGGTCAAAATTTTAAGGCCACATTAATTTTTTTTTTTATTCGACTATATACACAATAATAATACGGATCATAGAGCTCATTCACACCATGTTTAGAAATATTTAAATTAAATAATTATAAATTATGAAGTATAAGAAAAAAAAGTAAATATGTAAGACAAAAAATAAAACTAATTTAAAAATAAAGAACAAAATTAAAATTAAAGTAAAATAATCTCTTGAACACAATCATTGATATTTACATCCAGCCTTGAAAACTACGAAGCGAACTCTTCCCCCCACTTATGGAGGAAAGAGCAGGACTCTAGAAATCCCGGCGCTTCTCTCTCGACCGCGTCGTTGGTATTAAAAGCCAGTGGAGGATGAGTGAGAGCGCTCACCGCAGACAAACGAAACTAAACCAACTTTTCAAATAAGACGTTATCATGACAAAATTACAAAAACTAATAAAATTTACGTGGAACGTATTAGTAAGATAAAATTAACATTTAACTCGTGAATTGGACTCCATTTTGTATTTATTCTTTATTAATTAAAAATAAATCCAAGTCCTTAACCTTACCAAAAAGTTTTTATAAAATAATAATTAATTATCAATAAATAAATGACAAAAATTAACATAAAAATTTTATATTTTTATAATTTGATCTAAATAATGTCTATGATATGGCCTAATAGAGAAAAAACATTGTTTTTGTTGCAATAAATGAAATAAAACATATATGTGAGAGCGAATACCTCATTGGTAAGGATTCGAATCCAGCTGTGGCAAATATTTGCTGTTTCACTGTATTTCTGTTCCCTGCGGGGTCCAACCAGCCTCATCATGTAGGTTTCCTTAATTAAGGAAAAATCTGGCGGTCGAGCATGATTCTGACCAAACCACCTCCTTGCACATCCGTTGGATAGTAGCAGTATTACATCCCTGATCCTTTATGGATTGTAGCTGATCAGATTTATTTATTTATTAGTTTATGACTCAAATGGTATTCAAATATGTTTACTAATAGTACTTTATATATATAAGTTGTATATTTATAATGCGCCCAAATATAGTTCGGCCGGTTAATAATCCATTATAGGACAGCCTCCATGGGCACACCTAGCCCCTTAATTGGAGGAAAAACCTGAAGGTTAAGTATGATACTGACCACACCACCTTCTTGCAAAATCCCGTTTCTTTTATGCTGGGCCAAACCCTTTTGTACGAAACAGAACTATTAATTTTTTTTTATAATAAAAATTGTACATAATTAATAATTATAATCATTTCGTACAATTAAAGAGTTTTGATATTTTTCTTTTTTATTCTTTAACTAAACAATATATAACGATCATTATTTTATACTGAATTGATCAATTAAGTTTTTTTTTAAAATTAATTTCATCAAAATCTATTGAATATATAAGCATATTATACAATTTTTTTTCTGTATAAAAATCCAGTTGGCCACAATAATTGCATTAATAATTGACTATGCATTATACACAATGTTGCAATATCAAACGAAATGCAACTTTTTAAATCATCAAACATTTTTTTTTTTTACTTGCTTTATTAATTTGTTTAATATATATATGAACATATCATGACATAATACATAGAAATATACAATTAATTTTTAAGACAATTTTATTTTAATAAAATTACTCGAAAAGCTATTTATTATTCAGAAATATGAAAAGGTATAGTTTATATTGGTACACTATAAAGTTTTCAATAATTATTAAATTTTAAATTGAGGGTCACAGACAAATCGATTCGCAATCTAGTAGACCAGCTATAAATTAAGTTTCAATATGATGATATTCGTTGGATAGTACCTATGTTATTTCAACTTTAATATTATTTTTTTGAAATAAATAATGGTTTTTGTTTTATTTA
>NW_027108815.1:308274-331319 GCF_000696795.3 Halyomorpha halys | reverse complement strand
ATTATATATATTTTTTATAGAATTTTCGACATCTTATTTAATCTATACTTCATCTCATATAAGTATACTTGAGTTCGAAAAAACAAATAAATGTAATAAAAAAAAATAATAGAAGGAAGATGGTCCAGGTACGGTAAAAATAACTTAAATAATAAATAAATAATTTATTGCGAGCAAACGTTTCGCCCCACTTTGAAGGGCTTCATCAGGGCTTTCAACATGAAGGAAAACCCTGATGAAGTGGGACGAAACGTTCGTTCATAATAAATATTTTATTTACTATTTGAGTTATTTTTGACAGCACCCGAACCATCTTCATTTTATTATATATACAGACCATCGTTGTCTTTTATTTCTGAAGACCATTTGTAGTCATAAATCAGAAAACTTTTACAATGAAACCCTAAGAGTATGAAGCGTGAAGAAAGAATAAATTTAGTTTCTTGTAATAAGTTTTCGAATTAATATGATTGTACAAAATAATAAATAACATTATCCATAAATAAAATCACATCTCTATGACTTGAATTTTTTTAAAAATTATTCTTTGTAAGTTTTAGTCGACTCTTCTCCAAGAATCAAAACACAATATTTTTTTCAAGTGATTTTTTTCATATATTTCTTTACAATATATTATTCTTAGATTTTAAAGAAGAAGACATTTGAATCGATTTTAATAAAGACATACTTGGTTGTAATAATTTTTTTAATGGAAGAAATTATATCTTTTCTACTATTTTAAAACATATTTTTTTTTTAATTTTAAAAAGTTCCTTGAAAACTTAAAGTAATTTTAAATTAAAAAAATTAAATTCATAATTTTAATTAAATTAAAAATTAGATAACTTCAGTGGGTGATTCTACACCTCAATTGGTACAAAAAAGTCCTTATTAACCTTCGTCTAATTTTTAAAGGTTTCGTGTGAAATTAAACTTCAGTTATTTGTTTATTTCCCAAAAGTTTACATTAAAATAATATCATATCTTCTAAAAATGATTTTTTTTAATAAATCTCTTGAAGACATCATGGTGTCAGTTTTCCCTGAAGACTATGTCATAGAGAAGATCTATGCTGTGCAAATATAACATTTATGCAAATATAACGCAAAAGATCTATTAAACACATAATTATCACATATATTTTAAGCATTTCGTTATTGCCATCCAACCAATTTCTGATGTCCTATTCGAAATTTTCTCACCATTTGCAATGGTATCATTAAATTGCGTGGACAATCATTTTTGTAAAATTTAGCAGTTTTTTTTTGAGAAATAAAAAAATAAAATAAATTATAGTTTTCATAAAACCGTTAAGAGATTTTTTTTATTGTTAAAATTGAGGAGTAGAATCGACCCCAGAAGCTCCTTTAATTTTATATAGCACACCTCTATATATATATAAATTGTATATAACTCTTATAAAACTAACGAACTATTTAAGGAGCAATCCATAAGCGTATTTTTATAAAATCAATGTCATTGCGTGAGTTTTGGTTCCGGACAATCAAGTTAGCTAATTTTCTTTTCTTAGGATTAAAAAAATGAGTAAACAGTATCTTAGAAAAACTTAAAAAATATATATATCTTATTCAATAGTAATAATAATTTGATTAAAATAATCTTTATAATTAATTTGGAAGTTATTAACTGATTTCATTCAATAATTTCTGTTAAAAAAACGTTCTGGTATTTTTTTTTAAGGTCGATACCACAACGTTTTGGGGTTGTGTCCCATCTTCAGAATTATACTGCAACCAATCGTTATTTTTATTGTTGTTATCTAATCTGATTTAATAATACACTTGCTAATAATTATTTTAAATGAAAAAAAATTGTTTTCCTAAATAGGCTAAAATAAAATTTAAAAAACTTTTATAGAGTGTTAATTACAAAAATATTTTTTTTTATATGTCAATAAACCTATGATTCGTTGCCTATTAATGATATGAGTCTATGATGATAAGATTCAATTAAGCATTTAATTTTTAAATATTTAAAAAAAAATAAAATAAAATTTTTAAAAAAGCAGAATTTTTATAAAACTGGGTTTATTACTAGCTAACGACAAAATATTTTAATTAAATATTTATTTAATAAAATAATAAATACAATACCAAAATTTATACAATATTGAGGAGTATTTAATACAACCTTTATGTATTATACATAGAAGAAATTGAAATTAGTATTTCAATTGAGACTAGAAATTCATCTGAAGATGAAAAAAATAAATAAAAAATGAGAGAGACATAACAATAAATACTGAAAAGACTACAAACATCAAAGTCTACAAGAAAAATACAAAAACGTACAAAATGGACGAGATTAACGTTTGATGGAGAAATCATTGAAGCTAAACTGTTGTATCTGTTTTTCTTCCTTGAAGACCGCTTTGTCGATGGAACTGGAAGGGCTTCCGACCCGACTTAACCAATCCTTCATCATGTTGAAGCTTCTCTTCTCACCTTCGATGGCACCGACCACCGTACCTCGTGGGGAGTTCTGGCACCAACCTTTCACGCCGAGTTCTTGAGCCTTTCCCTGGGTATACTTCCTGAAGAAGACTCCCTGCACCTTGCCGAAGACCTCGAAGTCGCACCTCCACAGTTCGGCCATCGAGGTATCGCAAAGAAGAACGGGAGATAGGAGGAGACCACGAAGAAGAAGGAGATGCGGGAGTAGACGAGGCAACATGTACCAACAGCTGAGCCTCTGCTATGAGTGGGCTAAAAATAAATATGGCCGCCTTATACAGCTCTCAGTGGTGCTTTCAGCGCTACCTCTTGGCGCTAGTCCCAACTACAGTATCATATGTCATTAATTATTCTCATATTTAGACAAAATACAATGGATTACAGATAATTAAATAGATTAGTTAAATAGAAAATTATTTGAAATTAATCAATAGCAACAATTAAAAAACAAACATATAACTCTTTTAGAAAATAGAAAGATATTTATTCAGTTAAATAAATTGAAAACTGTTTAAGTAAAATTGAAGGAGAAAAAAAAGTTTAATTCTTACAAAATCAAAATTTTGTATTCGATGGCATTGTGGTTTTTGTAGAATTCAATTTAAAAAAACAAAATACTAGTTGACTATTGACAAGTTGGAAGCTAGATATCACTTCAACAAAACTATGAACATTAAAAAACTTTTCATGGATTAAATAGAAGATTACATGAAATTAATTGAAAGAAAAATTAAAAACAAAGATTGAATTCTTGATGAAGACTGAAAGATACTAAGTTAAATAAATTGTGAATTGAGCATAAAATGGTGAAAGATAGCTGGAAGTGGGAAAAGAGACAGTCTACATGATATTTTTCTCGAGATTAAAAATAAGATGTAAAAACCCTAAGAAAAAAAGATTAAATACTTCTTAGAGCATGACATATGAAAATATATAATTTTAATAATGTCACTAGAGTGAAGAGAAAAGTTTTTAAAAATGGCCAATTGAAAAGGCTGAAACATTTAAAAATGTGGAGAATATTTACTTAGAATAAAACTATTATAATGAAAAAAAAACTTATATTTTGAATGTTTGAATGATATTTAATAATTGAAAACTATTTAAGTACCGGAAAGAATTCTACTAGTCAGAAAATCAAAATTTTATCATAAATTATTTCTTCTTCATCCCATAAGTACTTAATTTTTTTTCGAATTACTCTGTAGGCTTCAGTACTGTTATCAGGTCTGATTTAATGATACCAATGCAGAATGCAACTAAATACACACTAATCCAATGCATAATGATGTTATAGATAAAGAACATAGATATCTTATTCGATGGTTGAAGTAATAAATTATGAATAATATTAGTTAAATGATTACATATTACAAAAGAATATGATGAAAAATGTGAAACAAAGAGAACAATGACATTCTTCTAGGGGAAACTATCAGATCATCTATCAGAATATCTATGTAATTTTGAATCCGCTAGTGTTTATACAACGTACCAGCATTAAGTTTATTTTATTAGTATTCTTCTATCCCTAATTTTCCAGGATTAGCTACATGAAGCACTATTGTAAAGTGAAGTTCATGCAAGAAATATTTCAGGCTGTGTTGTTTTTGATAGAATCGGTTATGTAAACACATGTGTAATGTACACTATATAATGTCTGCTTTAATTCCTTTTTCGATAAGTGAGGTTTTAGTTTGCAACTCCTAAATAATATAAATAAAAAATTAACTAACTCCCTAATGATTATGTAATCATAAATAATGAGTATCTATAATACAGAATGACTTGAAATTTATAAAATGCAGTGTATTAAAAGCTTACATGCAAACAAATGGGAAAGGTATAATATATCAACTGCATAACAATTTAATTTTCATTCTAAATTGAAACTATACAACTTTCCAATATAGTACATATTATTATTTGGACCAAGCAGAAGGTCAAACCATTAGGTACAAATAAACAAAAGTATAAACGTAATTGGTCATGTTTTTTAAAAATTTAATGTTAGTCTCACTATAATATAAAATATCGTAGCATAAAGTATTGTCATAAAGCAATTAATTTCTTTGTGCTCAGAGAACTTTTATATTACATAACTGATAGGTAATATAAGTAATATTGAAAAAAAAAATTATAAATATTTTTCAACATTACCTTTTGTTGTTTTAAATAATTTTATTCATTGTTTCTAATGGTCGTCCATGAAAAATGATTTTGTTGAAGACCAATATGCTCTCTAGATAAGATAAGAAACAGAAAATTTAGATAACACAATATAAATACATTTTTTATGAATTTTTGTTTATAATAATTGCTTACTTTGTGGTTTTAAAATAAAAAGCATTAATAGATGGGCAAAAGCCTATTCAGAAATCTTAACCAAAATATATAAATTAGTGGGATTTTAACCGAATTAAAAAAAAACAGTTTGAACATCATGCTCTCGGAGATAGTGGTCAATTTTCATGTTGTATAATTGTATATAAACATAATTTTTACATTAATATAGCCATATAAATTGTGTTTTACGAAATCTGATTTTAAAAAAATCGTTGAAATAATCATCTTTATTGATTATTTCCAAATCTAAATTTGTTAAAACTAAAAATTAATCATGGAGTTTAGGAAATTACTTTTATTATAAAATATATTATTTCTTTTTTATTTGTATTTGAAGTATTTCATAGAACACAATGCTTGAAGTATACTGATTCTATTTTACTGAATGTCATATGATTTCAGTTGATTTTCTTCTTTTGGGTCACAAAAAATATGATTTGTCTTGCAACATAGTTTTGAGTTCCATATATTTGAGCTGTTTCAAATTTATCAGAATAATATTAATAAAGTTAATATTATAAACTGTTAAAGGAATTTAAAACTAAAGTCTTCCTCAATGGTTCTGAACATAATTTGTTTTCTTTTAAAAACCAAAAACTTAGCCTCTACTCTGATCTTCATAATTTGTGAGATCAGTTCACATGCTTAATACACAATCTTAACCTACTGATTTCTATGTCCTCAGTTTGTTGAATAGTTTTTTAAAAATCATTTATTATTTTTGCATTCTCCGTTCAGAATTCTCAAAGTAATGCTTACTCGTTACCTTTATTTGTATACTCAATTCTTCTTTATATCAAATTACCTTCTCTTCTTAAAATACTGCATATAATTAATGAATATGTAACAGTAATTTTCTTCTTCATCATTGAATCTGGGTGCCGTGATACTTATTAATATAAAAAGAAACCAATGAGGTCATCAGCTAATAGTTTGTTACTTATATTACACCAAAGTCAATATTTTGTCTTCTAGGAACCATTCTCAAGATTCTGCAATTATAACTTTTGTCAGTGCAATAAGAGTTAAATTTGGTCATAAAATATAAAAAGTATAATGTTTTTTTGTTCATTTTATTATGTAATATAATTAATAGTTTAAAATTGGTTACCTTCCATGCATCAGTTGTTTCATTTGCTGAAACCATCTCATCAGAGAATTTGGTTGTTGCGTTAGAACTTGTTTCTGACATTTACTTAAATTAAAGACCTTTGCTGAATGTACTAAAGTGTAACTGGCTAAGATGTGGACTTGCGCTATGTTTGAAATGAGGAAGGGTGGAAAATGAAAAGTTTGCTCAATTTAAACGATTATTTATTTATATTTTAATGTACTCTATTGTACTTGCATGGCATATATTTCGACTGTGTATGAATATTGATTAGAGGATTCTTTGTTATATAAATGGATTCAATAAATTCTGCGCTTATTTATATTATTTTCTCTATGTAGGTTTTTTTTTTTACGTTTTTAAAATCAAAAACATCTTTAGTTATAGATGAATGCTGTGAGTGTCCTATTGCTTATTTTGTTTGTCTTTTTAGATTTTGAATTCTATAATAGTTTTTTTCATATATCTGCAGTCGTTTTCAAGTAATTGTAAAGTTTGTCTGAACTATAGTTTGTCGTCACAGTCCTTACATTCAATATAATGCCTGACAGTAAATATATTTGAACCATTATATTCTATTTTTTTATAAAGGGGAAAAAAAACGGATTTTTTTCAAGAATCAAAAATCATTCAAAAAACTTTTTTTTATAAACTTTGTATATTTCATAAACCAATTTAATTCTCATTGATTCTTGATAATGGCTTCCGCAAACCAAAACATCAACTTTGACATATTACAATAAACAAACTCATAGCCGGTGACCTGATTGGTTTCTTCTTTTAATATATAAATCTATTTTATATTACATAGTTATAATTCATATATTATTGCTTTGTCCCTATATTTAAATGCTGTGAGACTAGTGTCACTAGACAGTGTATCAATTTTATTCTAAGAGTAAAAGTATGTTCTCCATACAAATATTCAAAGAGACTAAAAACATAGATTATTTGATATTTTTTATTTTAGCCTATTAAACTTGCATTTTAAGAATTTTTTTTTAATATATAAACGACAACAAGTATAAATAAATTTACAAGTTTCATTATAAAACACAGCATTTATTTTTAAATATCATAAATGAAAAGAAATTTTTATGCAAGATTTTTCAACAGTAGTTTGATCTATGATTAGTTTAATCATTGCACAAACTATTCTGTTTTATTAAATAATAATACAAACAAGCACACAGAAAATTAGTAAACTATATATTTTTGCCGAACTTATAACTATACATTTTCACATAAACACATTATTTTTTGAAGTATGGATTTCTTGAAGCAAGTTTTTGTTGTTTTTTAATGGGTTTGAAGATTACCTGATAGAAACGTAAACGATCTAGTTATAATGTCATAGATTGGATCCTATTTATATACAACAAGCTTTCATTTGAACTTGATTTAAATTTAATTCCTTATCAATTAGATATGTTATGTAAATTCTTCATATTTTAAAAATGAGGTAAAATTTGTGTAGCTTGATTATTTTTTTAATGGATTTGAAAGTTTGTTTTTTAAAAATAATACTTTCATGGATTTTTTTTTTGGGAAGTTGTTTTTATTTTTTAAATATAAAAGTGAAGAAACATCCATTCAGAATATTAACACTATTCTAAATTTGTTGTACTATGTTTTGGGTTTACCCAATATTCACTAATATACCAACAATTACAGTATTAATTTAACATTATCAACAATATTTTTTATTGTTATATGTATACAATTAAAACCTTATAATCTATTATACCTCATTTTGTCAATTGCATCCATTTCTTGTTTAAATTATTATCATATATACACTTTAATTTAAACAATTTAAAACTTACAACATAACATTATTTAAACAATGTCTTTCAGTACTGATGCATTCATTAGTCCATTTAGCAAAAACCAATATTAAACTATACTAGGAACTATCTCTTTGGATGTATCAATATGCCTGTAATGTTTTTTTTACCTCCCTATTAATATGTCTATATTTAATAAATTTTTCTGTTAATATTGAAATTACAGTTTTAAATTGGATAATTTTATTTTTAAATATTTTCCATGATTTTTCTCTTCTTACATTTTAAGGGTACTAAAGTACAGTAGGACAAGAAGTTAAAAAAATCAGTACCATGTATTATATGTAGCATAATACAGATAATTATTTCTTTGTTTTTTAATGAATATTTTTTTAAACTTAATTGTTCAGTATTTGATTGTTTTGAAGTGACTATGATAAAAAATCAATCTTACAAACCAAGAGCATTGTCAACAGAAAATATTTGTCTGAAACAAGTTGTTGATTTTAACTGAATTTAAAATAATTATTTATTAGGAATGGATTAGATCAGTGACTAAACTGTGATGGATAATTATTTTTCTCTCATACCAGCTGTAGAAAAACCCTCCTGGGTATTCTTAGATAAAAAGAAATCCTAGTGGTTGAGCATGATACTGACCAAATCACCTCCTTGAACAACCACTGGTCTAGAAATGGTATTTCCTTATTATGGACTGAGCCTAAAATACTTCATAGGTTGTAGTAGTATATAAAATAAAAATAAAATAAAGAGTAGGAATAAAGCTACTGAGAATTCCAAGGATATTAATAGTTTTGGCATCACTCTGAAAGCACTTAGCCAAGTATTAAAATAAAACTACTTCCTGTGTGTGCTAGATAAATTTCGCTTTCTTATAAAAATCTAGAGAATAATAGAATTTAGTTTCGGTAACTGGAAAATTTTTAATATTGCCTACTTCTCTTCAGTGAAAATAAGAAATTAAATGTTTTTCATTCGTAACTCATTGATAACATTGCAACGATTCAAATGAAAAATAGTTTCATTTAATAGGCAGGGGTTCCGTTAAGGAGTCATATATAAAAATATCTTAAGGAGAATATATATATATTGTTTTGGTTGTTCTACAGACCTTGTAGATCTTTGGCTGCCCAAACCAGCCTTCTCCACGCCTGCCTGTCTTGGGATACCGCTTTCCAGTTTGCTACATGCAGCTCTTTCACAATCTTGTCTATTCTGTCTAACCACCTGGTTTCCTGATGGATTGATTCGAGCGATATGTCCCACCCGACTTAATCCCTAGCCTTCATTGAGATACTGATTGATCAATCTCTACAAGCAGTTCATTCTTAGTTCTTCTCTTCCATGTTTTAAGGCTCTAATCCCTCATATATTGACAGAAAATAAGTGTAATCGATGCTTTAAACGGTAAATATTTGAAATAAGTTTGTTTTTTTAAAATGTAAAATTTGTTTTTTATAATTCTTTAACCGGTTTTTTAAGTAATTGTGAAGTTTGTCCGCAGTATGGTTTGTTGTCACAATCTTTTGACTTAATATAATGCCTGACAGTAAACATATTTGAACCATTATATTATATTTTTTAATAAATGGAAAAAAAAGACGATTCTTTGTATATTTCATAAACCAAAATGTGCTTTGAGCCATTGAAAATTTTAAATGACAGTGTTCAGTCATAAAAATCTCTCTGACAGGGGGTATTTAACAATGACAGTATTGTGTTTTTGTATAAAATGGGGTTTGTAATAAATATTAAAATAAAGACACTTTTTCAACTTAGGTATTATGCGTCATTTTGATTGATGTAGCAATAATAATAATTATTAATATATAATTTAATTTTTTATTATTAAGAAGATGTCAGGGTCGCGGTGAAGAGAGAAACAAAAATAGTTTACAACTATTTATTTTTCCAACATTTCGCCCCACTTTGTAGAGCTTCATCGGGGCTATTCAAGTCAATAGCTCTAAAAGTCTATGAACTAATTGTTAAAAGATTAAAATTTCATTTACATCCTAATTATTATTATATATTATAAATTATTTTTAAAAAAAACATACAGAATCATAAAAATGTTACAGGCTATTCTGTCTGCCTTTGTCAAATTTTATTTTGTTCGATAACCTATAAAATATAATTAAATTAGGGTAACACTATTCGTCAAACAAGGAGTTGGAAGAAAATAAAAACTGTGAGACTATATAGATATTTTTTATTATAATTGGTAAACGAACCTGTCTCAAACTAGAAATTAAATTATATGTATAAATAATTTTAAATTATGAAAAAGATCAAATGTTTGGAATGAGTTATTTTTTTTTTTTTTTTAGTGTAAAATGTGTTTTGAATCCTTTAAAATTTTAAATGACAGTTTTTAAATATGACCCTTATGGCTGAAAAATAGGAGTTACAAGAAAATAAAAAAGTGTGAGACTATGGATATTTTTTATTATAAATGAATAATAATAAAAACAAGAATTTTTAAAAACAAAAAATATATTAATGGATTTATATAAAAGTATAAGTTTAGTCTCTTTTAATTGTAAAGTCACTATAAGTGAACTGTGTGATGTTTTTTTCTCCCTTCCAGACTGCTCCTTGAATTATACTCTTCGGACTCCCGATTTTGGACAGCCACTTCTTCATTTCCTTAAACTTGGTCTCGTTTCCTTCGATGACTCCTTCGACGGATCCGTTGGCGGTGTTCCTGACGTACCCTCGGATACCGAGGTCGTTGGCTTTACTCTGGGTGTACTTTCTGAAATAGACTCCTTGCACTTTTCCGAATACTTCGAACTTCGTCCTCCATATTGCCGTATCGGTCATTTTGATTTAGGAATATCGAAGAATAGCCTAAAGTATTTATGAAGATGCGTTCTGATTTAGCAAACTACATGAAGTTTGTAACCAAGAGTTTCCATGGAAACGCCTACAGGTGTACAAACAGGGTTATATAAAATAGGTTTAGTATTTTTTTCTTCTGTTGGCTTATACATTTTTCAAGCTCTTATAATTATTTAAAAAAAATTTTAATAGCATTTAGAAATTCTATATTTAGAACCAAAACTATCATTTTCAAAACATATTATCTTTTAGATGTGCATTGTTTTATCGATAAACCTTGTCCACAACATATTGGTTCAAATTTGTAATATTTTCATTTTGAAATAAAATAATATATATAATGTAGATATCTATATTGAAGATCGTCAGACAGTAGAGTTTCATAGTCGATAAAAAGTAGAAGGAGTCATGAGTAATATCGGTCGATGTGTTATCGATGAAAGATGTATTAAATATCGATATTTATAAGTTAGAAGTATATGTGGTGGGAACTGTACCGAAAATGAAACTTTAAAAAAAAAAAAAAATGAAAACTGCGATGAATTAATAAAAACAAAAGATTTCAACAAATGTTTCGAAAATAATGGTATTGATGCAGATAGTCATTCCGAATGTCAGTCATCAATCAAAAGCCAGACTGACTTCAATCACAAAGTCTCAACACTATCAGTCCGCCTGACGCTTACTTCTTTAATGAAATATGTAATAGGAAGGTTTTTGTGCAATGTCCCTTTGGATTCGTACTAAACTGAAAGTTTGTGTGAACATTATTTTGTTATTTTCTTGCAATAATAATGTGAAACGCGCGGTATGAATGAAGCACTCAAAAAAATAAATTTAATTAAAAAATAAACTTTAGGATTGTGCTTTGGAATTTCAGGTGTTCAATAGAAAAACATGGTAGCTGCAAAAATTTAAACTTTTACCATGTTAAATTGTTTGTTAATTATAATATTTTATCTTCAATCAGCAATCAGTTACCATAAATTAATTTAAACATTATTTTCTAAAAAAAAAAAAAAATGGAATTTCATAAAGATTCTTTAATAAATTTATGAAATAATCCTTAAAAAAGCCGGTAGTGCAAAAAATGTTTATTGATAAAAAAATTCAGTTAGGATGCTTTTAGTTTCAATTGTTGAATTTTTTTTCTTTGGCAATAACGTTGATTTTAAGTAATGATAAATTACTAATGTTTAAAGGAAAAAGATTGTAATCAACCAACAATTTATCACTGTAAATTTTTGTAGTTATTATATTTTATGACTGAACGCCTCATACATTAAAAAAAAAATGTATAAAATATGAAATTACTCACACTAATAGAATTAATCCTTCAATGCTATGGTTAACACTTTGCCTCATTTAATTAGTGTTAACAAATATATATATACTTATTGCAAATATATTTATAAAATTTTACATTTAAATTTAGATAAAATTAAAAAGAAAAGCTTAGATTTTTGTTGGATTTTCAATAATCAGAAAATTAGAGGATCCATATGGACTAAAATATGTTTCTAAAATAAACACATGCTAATGATAAATCTACTTCGTTGCTATGGAAACATATGACTCAGTCGTCACAATCGCGGGTAGGGTCATATTATCAATTAAGTTCAATTATTTCAATGAATTAGGAGACTTAATTGAAGTCTCGTTATGTTTTAAGCTTTGAAATGGAAATTAGATTTATTTTTTACATAAAAAATATTTTGGAATTTCTTTTTATTTATTAAGATTTTGAAGTGATAAAAACTTCCATTTAGAATATTATCAATATTCTATATTTGTTTGTACTACTTTTCGGGTTTCCCCATAATCATGTATCAACTAACCTAAAATTATAACAATTAACTTAAAATTATCAAAATTTTTTATGAATACAATTAATACCTTATGATCAATTTTACTTTATTTTGGAAAGTGCATCTATTTATTTTAGAAATATTGTCATATAGTCTCATACACTACAATTTACAACGTAACATTATTTAAACAATGCCATTCACTACTAATGCAACTTTAGTTTACCATTAGTTTAGTACACCATTAGTTTTGTTATATGATAGTGAAATTGTGTGGATAATCTTATATTAGAAGAATTAAATATTTATGATTTAAAATTAAAAAATAGGTTCTTAACTTATAGTCAATGAATGACCTGGGCAGAATAGCCTGCAAAAGTAACCCTAAATTTAATGTGAGGAAGAAATTATAATTGAAGATGTCCTTGAGAATGGCTGAAATGGCCGAAACGTTGGACTGGTGAAAAATAAAAAGTGTTGAGACAATAAAGGATACAAGTTTTGATTTATTTAATAAATGACTGTTTTAGTCACAAGCAAGTCAAAGTTTTCAAAATCAAATAGATCTTGTTTCGCAAGAATTAATAAATGGCTTTTCGAATTTTATTTTTGTAATGTATTTGTGATCCCAATTGGATTTGTTGACTGATTATTGTTGTTGTTGCAGACGAACTCGGCCTCAACAAAGATCGCTACAAGAGCCTTGCCGACGAGATGGACTCAACCTTCGCCGAATTGGCTGGATACTAAGCCGATTGCAGCACACCACATCGCATCTTCTCGCTGCATCTCTGGTCCCGCTCGTCAGAATACATCATTTGTTATCTCCAGGCTCCTAACATTATCTAACACGTTTGATTGTTGTCTTTTTTCTTTTTTGTTTTGATGTTTTGTCCGCTGTTTATAGGGCAAAAAAATAAAATTTCGCTGTATTATTCGCAAAACAACATCGCTACAAAACTATGCGAAAAACAGCTCACCCTAAACAGCACGTGTGAAATAACAATTAATGGGTTTTGGTTTTCTTGTGTGGAACACTCCTCCTTAGTCCTCAGACTAACACGGGTGTTTTCTCAACACATGGAAAGCAACATTAATGTTATTTTTGCCTCAATAATTTCAAAAGTACATACTGTATTTAGTTGTTAAATTATTTATTGATCTTAATTTTAAGGTTAAATTTAGGTAATAATTATAGGTTAAATTATAGGTTATTTTTGCTCTGGTTGCTGAATTGCCTTGTTCATTATATACGACACATTCACAAGTAGGCCCGAAGTCATTTACCATCTTTATGTAATGAACGAGACGATCCCGTAACTTTGTATCTCTGCCTTTAAGATCTATATACCTAAGATCTATATACTTATCTAAGACTTTGTTGTAACTTGATATGATAAGATTTTAAATATATATATACCGGCGAAGAATCGCCATTAAGATCGCTGACAAGTAACCTCGGATGGGACTTGAGATGTACCGGTGAAGGTACTTTACCCCTGACTTATTTGATATGTTTATACTAAGATATCGCCGATTGTCGCCTTCCCGAGGGTAGCCCGGACTGGAACGGTTGTTTCCCCACTGGCAACCGTCTGGATCATGGCTACCACAGGGACGGGTCGCCATCTTTGATGATTTCTTATGATAAATGTCTATCATTGCATAGGATATATTATGTTATATTGTAATATAATATTGATGTTATGGAATAAAAACGGCAAATTCTATGCTTGAATACTTGTATTTATATTAACCCTTCTCTCATTCATCAAATAGCTTTCCTTTAATATAGAAAAATATAACAAAAATTATTTTTTAAAAACACTTTGAATAGATTATATTATAGACATTGTGAATTACTATTCATACAAATACTATTCGACCTACTGGTCGACCTAAATCTATTGAAATAAAAAAAAAAAATCATTGACATTAACTAAAAAAATGCATAAAGTGAATTTTATGCTAGATTGTAATGGTATGATACAAGCATGTAGTCATTATATTTGTTTTATACATTATACATATGCTTAATTTGAAGAATATGAAAAAAAAAACCTCTTTATTATTATTTTATTTTTATACAAGATCGGCCTGGTTAATATAACTTATATTATATATATATAATATAAGTTATATTAACCATGTAAGGCCCACTAGGCCGATCTGGTATAAAAATAAAATAATAATAAAGAGGTTTTTTTGTCATATTCTTCAAATTAAGCAAATGTATAATGTTATAAAACAAATACATTATGACTACATGCTTGTAGTGTAATGGTATGATATACCAGAGTATAGTCATACAAATGACACTCCTAACAATATACAATGTTCTTATTAAAAGAAAAAAAATAATAATAAAATAAATAGATAAGATTAATGCTTCTTAATAAAAGAGGAAAGTAAAATTAATAACAAAAATAATCATATTGGTACAGTTAAATAAAACAAAAAATTGTCTTCTAATAGTAAAAAGAAACAAGTTAATTTGAAAAAGGTAAGAGAGAAGAAAACAGAGAGAAAAAAATAATAATAAAAAAAAAATAAATAAAAAATAATAATAAGTAAATAGAGGTAGTGTGACTATGAATTAATTTTATATTTATAAAAATTTATAAAAGAATGTCCAGCAGCAGTCTGGGCTTCAGTCTTCGGGTTGAGGTTGGGTTTCCCAGGTTGTAGGTCACTGCTCCTTTAACTGTCGGCAATTGGGAGTGGAACTTCATGAACCGTTTTTTGATATAATCCTCTATTGACTCCACTTGTAATTTGCGATGCAATTGGCTATTTCTTATATCGAACCAAGGAGCATTAACTGCAATTCTTAGGACTTTATTTTGAAAAGATTGTAGTTTTTTCCTTTTCGTAAAGGATGCCGCTCCCCAGACTTCACAGCCGTACATCAGCAGTGGCCTGAGGATTGTTTTAAATATAAGAACAGTTGTTTCTGGTTTTAGTTTGAAATTTCTGTTTAGGATAGGATATAGCATTGCTAACCTTGCATAAGTTTGAAAAAAAAACCTCTGGAATATATTTAAATTATAAGTATATTTTCTTCCATCTTGAAGTCAAAATTACCTCATGGAGTCCAATCTTTGAGATTTGGTATAATTTAAAGTCCTTTTTTAAAAATGTATTTATTGAAATTTACAATTTAATATTTTATATATAAAAATACATCTAGTGAATGTAATGTTACTTATAAGCATGTATAGAAACTATCAATTGGTATCACAACAATAACATTTCTGCAATAGAAGGTCTGAGGCCATCTTATTTTTGTGGCACCTTGGAGGGTGGTCAAGAATAGAAGATGAAGCATTATGGGTGATTAGGGAGTTTGTGTAATGAAAGGATTGATATCTGGTTCAGACTCTATCGGTTACATATGGAACATTAAGGTCTTTATGGATGATTTTATTTTTGACAAAGTAGAGAGCATTGAGGATTTTACGAAAGATCCTGGATTGTAAGGAATTCGAAGGTTTGGTGCAGTTGCAAAGCTCAGTTCCTTATGTACGGTTATGTCTGATTATAGTCACGTAGATCAGTCTTTTGTAATGGATTAGAAGTTTAGACCGTTTGTCTAGTAAGTGCTGTAATAGTCAGAATCGACGTGCAGTTTCCTGTCTTTTCAGTCTTGTGTGAGGATTCCAAGTTAGTCGTTTGACCATATGTATTCCATGATAGCAGAGCTATTCGACAGGTGTAAGAGCGACATTATTAAAGGATCCTGTAGAGTTTACGATGAAGGGTAAATGTGATTTTAAGAGAAATTGAAAACGTAAAATATATATTAAAAAATATTTTTTATTTGTATGCGCCACAATTAAAGGAATTTAGCATTACAATTTATTCATTTTCATTCCAAGCTTTTGAAACACCCTAAATTAGTAGTAAAATAGAATCTAAATTTTATAATTCGTAAAATTCTCAATGCTCCTTACTTTGTCACAAATAAAATCATACATAAAGACCTTAATGTTCCCTATGTAACCGACCTAGCCCGAACCAGATATCACTCCTTCCATTATAAACTCTCCAACTACTCATATCCCTAGTTTCTAACCTTGCATGCTCTTCCATTCCTGACAATCCTCCGAGGCGCCTGAAAAGAAGATGGCAACTAGACCAGCTAATGTAAAATGTCATTAGAGTGCTACCAATGGGTAGTTGCTCTACACGCCTGTAACACTCCATTTTAACTAAGACAATATTTACTAAATGTATTATGTAATATATTATATATATTATAAAATATATTTACCCGGATAAGCTACAGCCAAGCGAGTATAAAAATCTGACGACTGAAAAGGGTTAAATAATATTTAAAAAATTCTCAATGTAGGAACGATCACCCTAAAATAAGAGCACTAATTAATTTTATTTTTGTCGAGTTTAAATTGAACGTTCGAACTGTTATAAGTTACGAGCTTTTGATAATTTTCTCAGCACAATACTCTTTGAACGCCCTCTGAAAATATAACCAATCAGTCTATCTTTAGAAGATGCAAACAATGCTTAAAATGCTAAAGAGAAAAGTTATTAACAACCAACCCACGAACTAGAATCACTCAGGTCTAAATTGTTTGTTTTTTCTTCGGTAATTTTAGCTTCCATTAACGTCCCGATTAAGTGTCAATGCGGACCAAAAATAATTTCCCTGCTGGAGTGATAATGAAGTTATGATGAGATTTTTCTATTCCTGGCCCGAGTTTTTTTTCCAGGACATGGAATTTGGTAGAAATAAGATGGAAGAGTTGAAGATGTTCAGACCTCCAGGGATTTCGTCCCTACGGTAGCCCTACTTTTCACTCCAAGACGGAGTAGGTTAGTAAACTGTGGAATAAACTCCTGCTTTAGTTGGAGTACATGAGGACTTTGTTAGGAGTTGAAGGGCTTTATTTTGTTTATATTTATTGTACACACTTTGGAGGAGGTGGCTCAGTGGTAAGGCACTGGGCTGCTAACTCCAAGGACCCGTGTTCTGAATTCCTATAAAATAATTATAATATAAAATATAATTATAATATAAAATAATTATAATAATAAATAAAATTCCTATAAAAATTTATTTTATAAAATAAATTGGAGTTAGAAAGTATGAATTTTTAATATTACTTCAACAAAAGTATATAAACAATTTTGGCAATTGCTAGGAAAACGTTTCTTAAATTTCTTAAAATAGAAATTCACCATTTAGCCCTTTTTAATTGTGGTACTTATATACGAAACTGTGTATCACAAGAATTAAAAACATACCTTCCCGTAGAAAACACTAAATAAATGAACTATTCAATGCCGATTACGGAATATATTTTGTTATATTGTATATATTTTGTTAGCATACCCCGAGACCATTATACCATTATACCATCACTAACTCACACTTTAGTGTCAAACCCTCATTCACTACATTTTTGTTTTAAAATGTAACGTTTTGAGATAAAAACAAAACGCCACTACACAGGCTTTGCTAAACCTTATAATACCTCAGGGTAAAAGAAAGGCTGAGGACTTGAATATATTTTTATTTTTGTATTTGTTATTCAATATTTTTCCATAGGTGGGTACGAAAAAAAATCTCTCGGCTAAATACAAAACGATGTTTCAAATAGGGGCTTTGGAGAAAAAAAACATTTTGTTAGGTGCGATCCACCTTGAGAAGTATAATATCCAACATGTAGCTCATTGGTAAGGCACTAACTACTACTTCAAGAACCAGGGTTCGAGAGCTCTCCAAGGCCCACCCAGCATCATGTAGTGGGTACCGTCTAAAATCTGGCGCTCATACGTGATTCTGACCAAATCATCTCCTTGCACAACCGTTAGTACAAGAGCCCAAGAGGAGAAAAAAGCCAGTTATCTCACCACGAGTTTTGATTATTTTAATGAAAATTATGTATAAATACTAGTCAAAATTGATTAGAAATAACGTTAAAAATAATTAATTTTTTATTCGGAGCTCTATATCTTTACTACTACCAACAACAATAGAAAATCTAAGAGAGCAACATTTAAAGTGGAGTAAATTTGTTAAAATGTAAGCCCTGATAGAGCTATTTACGTTCAATACTTTTTTGAAAAGCAATATTTTATAAAAATGTACTGAAATATCAGACGTTAATGAATTTAATTTGAAAAATCTCTATCTCAAAAACCATTTGACGTACAAATGTCTATTAGCACTCAAATCAAAGCTAGTTTAATGAGCTATAAAGTAGTTTATGACGTATATTTTCGAAGGAGTAGTAGTTTTCATGAAATTTGCTAAAATAAATTGATTTATAGTCGTCCGGAGAATTGTTCATTTGCCAAATTATTATCCTTATGTGAATATCATAAAAACTACTACTTCTACGAAGATAAGTACATAAACAACTTTATAGTAAATTACATTTCCTTTATTTTGAGTGTTGGCAGACATATGTGCATATCATGAGTCTAGAGATATATTTTTCAAAACTCTAGCATTTTATAGAAACATCTAGAAATTAACATTTTGTGAGATTATTTTGTCAAATATCATAAAAAATGCTACTCCTACAAAGATAAACATTATTAAATATTTTATAGTAAATTTAACTAGCTTTAATTTGAGTGCTAATAGACATTTGTACGTCACAAAATTCCTGAGATATACATTTCTCAAAATAAATCTACTAACTACTAATCTTTCAGTTGTTTTTTAAGTTTTTGCTATTTAAAAAGCTATATCTCGAGAACTATTGGATGTAAATAGCTCTTTTAGGGCTAATATTTTAGCAAATTTACTCTTCATTAAATAATGCTCTTTAAGATTTTCTAGTTCTGTAGGTAGTTTTTAAGATATAGAGCTTCAAATGCAAAAAAATAATGTTTTTTTAAGGTTTTGAAACAGCTGCCATATTTCCCCTACCTATACTTGGCAGGCTCATTAATTTTGACCAGTAATTATACTTAGTTTTCAAATAACTGTCCTTTTTCTCCTCTTGGGCTCTTGTTCTATGAGGATCCCAAGTTAGTTCTTTGTCTAGATGTCTTCAAAAAAGTGAAATTGAAAAAGATAACTTTCGCAATAATTACATTATTGATAATTAGTAATTATTGCAATATTTTAATTTACAAATGTAATAATTTGATCTAATTTTTGACTTCCAACTGACCATGAGGAAGCTTTTAAGTTCTTCTGCGACAACTAGATTAATCAAACACCAATTAACCTAATTAATTCTTTGTTTTATTTTCTAAAAATAGTTTTCAACCAACATCCTCAGTTACTGTCGATTTTCTATCTCATATTTATCTCCTGCCATATTATAATAGACGGGGACAATAAGTTAGTTAAAAAATACATATTACATTCATATTACAGCGACTGTCATAAAAGCACGTCCTAAAATTTAATTTATATAAGACAGAAATAAATAAACCTTTGATATATTAATCATTAAAACTGTGGAAATTCTTTAGTTAGTAGATATGGTGAAATGCAAAGCGTACTAAGCGCCGCGGTTCTATTGCGGTTGAGGATTCAGTCAATTCCGACGAAGCGCTCTCGCCAGAGGGAGAGAAAGAGAGAGAGAGAGTGAGAGAGGGTTCTACACAGGAGTTTATTGGAAAGTACAAACCTTTGTTCTTTGGAACGAAGGTTTTTGGGGCCGAAGGTTGGGCGGGGGCGAAAAAGAAACAAAAGCAAATTAGATTACGGAGCTGCTTTGATCTCGCCAGACACGTGAAAGGACCCTCCTACCATATTGCCCTTTATTTTTTCATCTCCTCAGCCCTTCCGATCACGTTGGCAGTCCTAATCGACAGCCTGACGTTACAAAGTTTCTGATAATATTGTCAATGTCCTATGAGAAGAGTCCTTGAGACACGTGTCATCAATGCCTCATTTAGATGTAATATTCATCTATCAAATTAGACACTAATAGTGATACTTCAATCATTGTTTTAAATTAGACCATCTTTTTTTTTTTCTCTTCAACACACCCATTAATATTATTACCAAGACGGTTTAGGGTTTTGTTTTTATTGTTGCCAGCTCTTTGTGGAATACCGGGAAAGAAAAGGCAGACTAGCTATAAATACAGGTCAAGTCCTAGCATCATATCATCAACATGAAAATAAAAAAAAATTGATGGCAGGACGAATGGTTTATCACAAGAGACAACAATTTAGGAATGGTCCAGCATACGGTGAAACGTCCAATCAGAAACATGAATCTGCTACAGAGATGTATTAACCCATCTTCGGATAGGCCATACTCGACTCACCCACTGTCATGAAGCGATCTCGCTGTTGGGCACATTCTTCCTGAGTTGATCAGGAATCACACCGATTCTCTTCATGTGTACAGCAAATGATCAGAGAAGACCCCACAACAGTAATTTAGTCACTATGTCAATTTTAATTTTTTGTTTTTTAAAAATTTATTTATTGCTATTTACAACTGTACATTATAATACATTTAGTAAATCTGATCTAAGTTAAATTGGAGTGTTACAGGCGAGAAACTACCCATTGGTAGCACTCTAATGACATTTTACATTACCTGGTAACGTGGCCATCTTCTTTTCAGGCACCTCGGAGAATTGTCAGGAATGGAAGAGGATGCAAGGTTAGAAACTAGGGGGTTTGAGTGGTTAGAGAGTTTATAATGGAAGGAGTGATATCTGGTTCGGGCTAGATCGGTTACATAGGGAACATTAAGGTCTTTATGTATGATTTTATTTGTTACAAAGTAAGGAGCATTGAGGATTTTGGATTGTAAGATTGAATACGAGAGGAATTCTAAGGTTTAGTGGAGCCCCAAAGCTCAACTTCATATGTCCAGATTGGTTTTATTACAGTCATTTAGATCAGTCTTTGGTAATGTGTAATTGTTTGTCCAAATGTAGTCCAAGGTAGCGGATCTGTTCGATAGGGGTAAGAGTAACATCATTAAATGAAACTGTTGGGCAGTCAGTAGGTTTACGACGAAGGGTAAAGGTGATTTGATGGGCTTTATTGGAATTTATCTTAATCCTCCAATTACGACACCATTCTTCGAGGGATGTGATATGGGATTGGAGGTTTTTGGATACAATTAATGGGTTATTATTAACTGCGAGCACACATGTGTCATCGGTATACGTGGTGAGGATAGTGTTAGGATTGGTTGGAATATCAGCTGTATAGACGGCGTAGAGGATGGGACCAAGGCTACTACCTTGAGGAACACCAGCGGACTGAGAATAGAGGGATGAATAGGAAATTTTAATTGTAACTTTATAAAATGTAAATTGTAATTGCTAATATTTTAAATTGTAATTGTAAATTTCTCACTTTGTAATTTCAACTGTATTTGTATTTCAACTGTATGAACATGGCAATTGGAATCTAATCTGTAAATCTAGTGTAAATTGCCCGACCACTTAAATACATAGAAAAAAGGACCATCTTCTTTTCATACTACTCAGAGGATTATCAGGATGATGGATTAAGAACTAATGGGTTTGGGTGGATAGTCCTATTGACTACACCGTATTCTAGCATCCTCGGCCCTTCCACTCCGATTAAAATTAAAAATTTGTAAAAGCATACTCCGTCCGCTTAACGCTCCTCTTGTTAATCCACCTCACTGATTGTACAAAGTGCCATCTACGAAGCTTTCAAAAATTAATGTTGTGAGATATCGTCCGGACTGCAAGGAAGAAGGAGAAATCGTCGGGTCTACAAACTATAATTTACTTGGTTTTCCAATGGTCTCAGACTCTATCAGCAGGACATATTAAATCCCCAGGCTTACTAAGACACCTAACTAACCTACTGTCTCAAACATTGCAAACAGCACCTTCACCAGTTTGGTGGCAACAAACAGCATTGTAGCCACTTGACAATGTTGTAAATACGTATAGATTTAGGTCTTTAATACATTACATATTGGTGAGCCCCATCACCAACTAATATCACATAAGGTAAGGTTATATATCTCAAAATATCAACCACAACATGTTTTAAAATGAAACTCAGTTTCAGAGAAAAACAAAATTTTAACACACAGTATTCATTGATTACTAGACCATAATTTCAAATAGGAGCTTTGAAAAAAAAATGAGTAGTTATCTCAATAATTTCAATGGACCTAGCCAAAACACTGGAAGAGTACGAGGTCGAAATAGGTCTGACGAAGCTGTACTTTCTATAATAAACAAAGAAATTTGGTGAGAATAATAACCACATTCCCAAGGAATTTTAAAGCACTCAGGAGAATGAGGCAGAAGAGGCGGAGTTGCAGTCTTAGCTCCTGCTCTTTATATTGTTACTTAACATGGCAAATATGAAAATGAGGCCTTATTGACTAGGTCACAGAAAATCAGGTCCAATTCATCTCACACATCTTGTTGGGGCGAGGGGTGTTTCGTATGTGAAAACCGACCTCTTCCCCAGAGGGTAATGTTCGCTGGTTCGAGATAAAAAAAAAAAAAAAAAAAAAAAAAATAACGGAGGATCTGAAATAAATATCACATAAAAAAAATAATTGAGAAAATGAAATAATAAAAAAAATAACTTTCCAAGTGATACAAAAATTTAATTAATTAAAATATAAACAAAAAAATGAACTGTAATGTTGTTACAAAAAAAAAAAAGATAGTGTATCGTGGAGTAAAAGTGATAAACATAT
>NW_027108815.1:294364-302114 GCF_000696795.3 Halyomorpha halys | reverse complement strand
CCATGACCTAAGACTTTTGTGCACTGACTTACATATGTTAACCATAAAATAGTTTGACTGATGCAACCATATGTCTAAAGTGTCTTAGGTTCAGTTGGGCAAGGGGCAATTGTTTAAATTTATGATACTGGTTCCTTAACTTGCGGATGATATAATTGAATTCGGGAACAACGGAAGAAATATCCAATTCAACCTCAGAATCTTGCAAGAAACCGTAAGACCATTATCGACAGAAAAGATCACAGGATGTCAAATAAGGTATTAGGTTCCCACCCCTTCATAATTAATATAATAATGAATAATTTATATAGAATAAATTAATAATTTATATGATAAATTAGTAATAGCTTATAATGTAATTAATATTTTATGGCAAATTATATTTATCTGGATCGTTCTGTCTTATAAATTTAAAGATAAATAATTGATAAACTGAAAAACCTTTGGAAAAAAAAATTCAATAATAATAGTTTTGTAGGACAGAAATAATCTTAACTAATAAATATTTATATTTGGATAATGCCTTCAGCAATTATCCTGACATCCCAATTATCGACAGGCAATATATAGCATTAATAAAGTTAGGAGAGTAAAAAATTTTACGCAGAGTTTTGCATTTTAATGATTGAGAATGTATGCCAAAATCTCCAATCCCATATCACAGCCCTCGAAGAATTGTGTCGTAATTGAAGGATTAAGATAAATTCCAACAAATCCCATCCAATTAACCTTTACTCTTCGTCGTAAACCTACTGACTGCCCTACAGTAATGATGTTACTCTTACCCCCGTCGAACAGATCCGCTACCTTGGACTACATTTGGACAAACGATTAACCTGGAATCCTCACACCAGACTGAAAAGACAGGAAACTGCACGTCGATTTAAACTATTACAGCACTTACTAGACAAACGGTCTAAACTTCCAACACATTAGCTTTGGGGCTCCACTGAACCTTCGAATTCCTCTCGTATTCAATCCTTACAATCCAAAATCCTCAATGATCCTTACTTTGTCACAAATAAAATCATACATAAAGACCTTAATGTTCCCTATATAACCGATCTAGCCCGAACCAGATATCACTCCTTCCATTATAAACTCCCTAACCACTCAAACCCCCTAGTTTCTAACATTGCATCCTCTTCCATTCCTGGCAATCCTCTGAGACGCCTGAAAAGAAGCTGACCAGCTAATGTAAAATGTCATTAGAGTGCTACCAATGGGTAGTTTCTCTACACGCCTGTAACACTCCAATTTAACTTAGATCAGATTTACTAAATGTATTATAATGTACAGTTGTAAATAGCAATAAATAAATATTTAAAAAAAAATGATTGAGAACGAGAGTTCGACAGTTTAGTGGAAAAACAGTCATGAAAACTTTTGAGGTGAGAGTATATGTCCTGTTCAGCAACAGTCAATTTAAAATCTGCTCACAGATTAAACTAAAAAAACACCAGGTACATATTCTACATTTTAATTATTTTAAAAAATCCTCCACAATAAAATTAAATTAAACTTTAGTATTCCTTTCTACTTTAAATGATCATTAAAAACTTTTTGTATGATTATGAAACAAAAAATTGTATACAAAATATGGTGAATTTGTTTACAGATAGAATGTTCAAATTGTACTCGGTCTCCTTCGAAGCGTAAGGTGGATCTCCGCCCCAAGGAATCTTTTATCTTATTATCTTTCCAGCCAAACAATTTCTGAGGTTTTTATCTGATTGGAAATTTCTCATCCCTTCCATTAGTTTCATCAAATTTTGTGAAAGATCTTTTTGTTAGAGATAGGTGGGTAAAAACAATGATTGTTAATCAATAGGTTTAATCAGAAATTACAGCAGAATGAAACACCCTTCGAATTTCATTCACGGTTTATTCATTAGTTGGATTCATGAAATCCAATCATTCATTGGATTACCTCACGAAGCGGGTACCCTTAATTGGGTAAAAATCTGGCGGTCGAGGGTGATTCTGACCAAATCACCTCCTTACACAACCGTTGGCCTAGTAACAGTACTTCCTTACAAAGTACTGGACCTCTAGCCCCTCTTGGGCTATAGTGGTGTTGATTTAATTTTTTTTAAGAGACTTAATGTGCCCCAGGAGGGCTCTTGAATCATCAAGGTCGATACACCGTAAGATTTAATGGATTATATAATTGTCTGCCACAACTGGATTTGAACTAGGGCAGAAGGATAGGACCACAGTGCCTTATTACTGAATTATCCCACTCGCGAAAAAAAAATGTAAATATCTGTATTTAAAATAATGTGTTTGTATTTCAGCTAGCAAAATGCCTTATACATCCTCTCATTCCTTACAATTAGCTTATCTGAAGTCATACATAATTCAATATTATTAGAGCCGTAGAGCCGAGTAGCTGGGGGAGTTATTACGTGACTGCAGAGGTGCCGGTTCGAATCCGATGTTGTCTATTCGGTTCGACTTCTAATTCTGTGGTGATCCTCTGAAATGAAAAAATGATCCTCCACTACGGTTAGAATAGGTTGGGTACCTCCAGACCCCTTCCTCCGTATATCAGGAATAACCAGGATCATAAAAATAAAAAATAAAATAATCCTTATTTAAATATTAAAAAAATATTAATTTAAAATTTAATTTATGTAAAATTACAAATTTAAATATTAATCTATTAAATTTTGAATATAAATCATATCGTGCATTATAAGCTCCTTCTGTTCAAAGGAAACTTCTTGAGCCTTATTTTATATCGCACTATCGTCTGAAGGGTCTACATTTAAGTTTTGAATATTGCAGCATTTTATGTTAAATTTTTCTAGGAACCGCTGAAATTTAATGATGTTTAATATATTTTTGTTACTATTATTGAATGTTTTTTTTCATTGTTATACTGCAAGTCTCGGGATTTAAAGATGGCAGAATAATGGTTGTGGAGGAATTGAAAATCGCAGATATAGACCGTTGGCGTGGTGTCATCAACCAAAAACTTTTTAAAAAATTGGAGGGGGGCCCCTTCCCAGTGGTGTTAGTCGAGTCCTATCCCAATAGTAAGTGGACTGGCGAGGTCAGGCTGTCACCGGGAGACAAAGAGTCCAGACGGTATAATCGATTAGTCACTCTAGTCAGATTAGTTGTGCATTAGCGATATTGCTAGCGGATCGGGGTTTAATTTATTTGTATGAATTTGATAACAAGAACCTATGAATCTCTCTCTCTCTCTCTCTCTCTCTCTCTCTCTCTCTCTCTCTCTCTCTCTCTCTCTCTCTCTCTCTCTCTCTCTCTATCTATCTCTCTATCTATCTATCTATCTATCTATCTATCTATCTATCTATCTCTCAAACGCAATGTCGACTTTTTTAAATATTATGTTAAATACTTTGCATAATCTAACATAATTAAATAAAAATATTTGAAAAAAAAACATACAAACTATAAAAAAAGAACATAAACAAACTTACGACTGTAACTAACTCAATAATAATAATAATAATAAATAAATAAATAAAAATAAATGAATACAACTTAATTTAGATCAAAATAATAAATAATAACAGAGTATATTTTTTTAACATTACAGTTGCTATCTGTCACGTAATCACTTATTAAAACATATTAGCCAAAACACTGATAATAATATATAATTGGATAAAGAGATTGGATTTGACAAGTTAAAGTGTCCGGAACGTAATCCAATTCATGACTGAAATATGAATTAAGTTTTAAGATCATATTGTTTCTTTGAAAAGTGTACATTGATGAATATAGAGATAGTTAATTCTTTCATTTTTTCAATTAAAAATTGAAATATATTGGAAAAAGCTGAGTTTTTAAGAAATGCCAAAAACTTTAAGAAAAAGAAGCATATTTTAGTAAAAATATAATTTTGAAAAATTTCAACTGAGTTGAAGGTAACAACCAATCTGACATTTTTAAGATCAGCCAACTCCCAAAAGATACATGTTCGCTATTTTATTGTTCTGTAAAAGAGAGCTTATATTTAAGTTTGCCAAGAGAAATCTCCAAAATTTAAGTGAATACTTTTTTGTTTTTATTTGCACCTGTAAATGTACTTTACAACCAGCAAATGAGATGTTCTGAGATTAAGTAAATTATTTGATTACACTTGGAGGTCCCGCATCCAAATTCTCTTCAGGCTACGCCATCTGTCGAATAAATTTATTAAAATGTCCATGTAGTGTGTCGTGAAACCGTTTGTAAGTCATATGAGTGTGGTAATAAAGAGTTAGTACTGAATATTGTTAAGCAATCAAAGAATGACTCATTTAAGTAGGAGCGCCTTCAAGTCTATGAGGCTATTAACCAGCAATTCTTAACTGTTCTGTAAAATTGCAGCCTTCTAGATTGAAGGGAAACAATATGACTCATCTTCTACTGCAGTTGCACTGATAAAAGAAAATTATATGACTCACATACTGTTAATAAATAAAATACTTTAGTTAAATTATTTTACTATAATAAACTTATCAATTCACTGTAATTAAATGAATTAATTAACTCTCCGAAGTTTCAGACCTTAGACCATTATCCAGGAGATATCCTTATAATTGTTTTGTCCATTCATAAAAATAGTTTATTACAATGCAGGAAAATTGTCCAAGTCAACTATAAAAATATAAACAATTAAAATAAATATCACCGGTTAATTGTGACAAGATTTTTTTTTTATAAAATTAACATTATGCATTATAAGTATATATTTTTATTGTAATCAACTATTTTAGTGAATAGACAAATCAATTATAAGGTTCTCCTTCATAATGGCCTATGGGCCGAAACCTTGTAATTAAATTTTATTGAGAGTAAAGGATTAAAATAATTTGTGTTTTTACTATACTTAACCACTCTCAAACAATTAATGAAAATATAGTATATGGGAAACTATATAAAATATTTTTTTCTTTACAATTATAATAAAAGTAAAAGATATAATTATTTTATAATTATAAACTGATAAGCATTTTTTTTAGAAATAGTGCTGTCTTGCTATGAAGTGAAATAATGTTACTAATTTTAATTAATTAATTATTACACGAATTTTTAAATATATTATATATTTCATATTTTATATCAATATATCTATGTATACTTCGCTTAACTGAGGCATATACAATTTTTTTTTTTTAATTTGGTGTTTGACATAATCTATAGATTTTAGATACTTAATGACAATATTTCTTACTTTGGTGCAGTCTTTAGGACAATCCCATTAGAGAAAATAACCTTAGTTCACGATAATATTTGGAGTACGTCCAATTCGAAATAAAATCAAATCTTTTTTTTTTCTGAATCCAGATGAAAAAATTAATCTAAAAAATATAATAAATCAAGAAAAAAAAAAGAAGGCACAGAACAGAAATATTTATAAAAAGATATATGTATATGTATATATACTTTACGCTACGTTTTCAAAGCAATTTATAACACGAGAATTCACACGCTACAAATTTAATTGGAAATTCAATTCAGGGGAGAATGCACTAATATCACATAGACCAATGGTATCATTCCATTCCAATGATGGCCAAACCGATTCAAACCATTGTAAATTCCAATTAAACTGACTTTTCCAATAATGTCAATCATTGCGGATATGTGAACTGAATTTGGATTTTCCTTGTTTCCGACATGAATAATAATACTTCGGATGATCCCGTGTAGGAAAGTAAACGGATATGTTTCTATAGAAAGGTCAAAAATATTTGATATAAAAAATAAAATAATAATTGATAGTGTTTTTTTTTTTTTGTTGGTGGATTTTATGGTAAGTAATGGCAACCTGGAACTTATTTCAGGCTACAGGCTAATATTTAACGAAGAGATCTACAAAAACATAAAAGACCTGAAAGCCGAGATGAGAATCAGAAGGCTAATGTTCTATGGGCAAATGAAGAGGATGAAGGAGGGAAGATTGAATAAGAAGATCTTTAAAAAAAAATCTAACTACAAAAACGAAGCAAATGAGAGAGGAATTAAGAGACTTAAAATTTCAGATACCGACTGTCAACAGATAGAGATATGTACAGGAAAATATTGAAAAATCTCATCAATATTTGAAGAGAGAAAAAAATGGGTACGAAGTGGTCCGAAACAAAAAGAAAGGGAGTCGAGGATCATGAAACTGCGATGGGAAGAATGAAAATGAAGACTACCAAAGAAACCTAATCATTGGTATTAACGTGGTCCTTAGTGGCCGATACGTGATAAAAAATATATATAATTTATTTTAATTACATTATTTCAATTTCTTGAGACAGGTAATTATATATTAAATAAATCAAAACTTGTATCCTTTTTTGTCTCAACACTTTTTATTTGAACAGTCCAACATTTCGGCCATTTCAGCCATCCTCAAGGACGTCTTCAATTATAAATTCTTCCTCACATTAAAATTTAAAATTTCTTTTGCGGGTTATTCTGCCGAGGTCATTCATTAATTATAAGTTAAAAACCTATTTTTTTTTTAATTAAAAATCATAAATATCTAAATCTTCTTATTTTAAAATTATCTACCAAATCACTACTATATACACAAACCATATACATGGACAGAATAGCCTGCAAAAGAAATTTTAAATTTTAATGTGAGGAAGAATTTATAATTAAAGATGTCCTTGAGGATGGCTGAAATGGCTGAAACGTTGGACTGTTCAAATAAAAAGTGTTGAGACAAAAAAGGATACAAGTTTTGATTTATTTAATATATAATTTATGTAAGCAAAAAAATAAATATCCTGAGTGATTTTATAAATTGTTAAAACTATTTAATCGGTGGTTTTATTTTTTTTATTTCATAGGTCCGTTTAATGAATAAACAATCAAACAGTTTGAAAGATTATTTTCCCAGAAAATACTTTATAAATTTAACTCGTGTTTTTATTAAATTCTCAGCTTATATAAAATTGAAATTCATCACTTTCACAAATTCTGATGATGTCATAGGAAGGGAAAAGAAATTGTCTATCAACTAGGAGTATTAAATGAAGCTCAGTTTGATGAGTCAGTCTAACTCCCTGAAATTGTGACGTCACGTTGCGACCCCATTATCTTCCATTTGCCCCTAGGTCGTCATTAAACGATAAAACACGAAAAATATTTTTTTTTTTCTGAAACAATAATTATTTTTTACATATAATTGAAAGATTTCAAAGTGATTTCCATTCTAAATGTATCTTAAAACTAATTCAGGTATTTTCAGAACTAGGAAATATAAGATAGATTAAATACAGAATAAATATAATATCAATAGAAATAGAATCAATAGAATCAAGATAATATAATTAGAAATGGGATATAGGTTAGCAAAAACCTATTTTGCATATAACATTTTGGATGTAAAAAAAGATTGATCTACAAATATGAAGAACGAACGTGAAAGTTCTTTAGGCAATGTTATATTTTAAAGAGAGAAAAACTTTAATAAAAAAAGTTGTGCGAGCCAACTGTATTGGGTTTTAAATACACATCATACTTAAATCTAGTCAGACATTTTTTTCTTTTATTCTTCGTATGTATAGGTATAGTATAGTAAATTGATAATATATAATAGTAATACATGATTTTTTTTGTTCTATTATTTTTTCTTTCTATATTTTATTTTTTCCTTATTATTCTTTATTTTCCCCGCATTATTTATCCATGTACCTAATAATATTTTCTCCCTTTACCTTATACATCTTTTCTTCTTTTGCTCTTGAACAAATATAAAATAAAATTAATAACATTTCTTTTTGTACTT
>NW_027108815.1:293683-294083 GCF_000696795.3 Halyomorpha halys | reverse complement strand
ATAAATATTAAAACTATACACTGACAAATTATATAATTCTATTACATTTTTTCCTTTTCATTATAAAATGGTAAAACATTGGAAATTTCATCTTCTATTTTTTCTTTTAACAATTTTCTTTGTAACATGTTTAAAAAAATCCTTTTCTCCTTATTATTCCTCCTAATATGATATTGTTGTTTTTTTACCGCATTAATAATGTTTCTTATACTGTTAATAATAAGATATAATTAAAGTTGTTATTTTAATAAATTGTACTTGATGATGGCCAGATCGGCCGAAACGAAGATTGTATTCTTGTAATAAAGAAGGTTGAGACTTGTTGGATAATTTTTTTTATTGTTATTAAATCTAATGAATTTCTTTTTTTTGATGATTTATTTCTTGTTACTTACAACTG
>NW_027108815.1:290799-291613 GCF_000696795.3 Halyomorpha halys | reverse complement strand
CAAGTAAATTTGTTGTAGTAGGTGATATAATGACATGATACAAACAAACATGTGGAGAATCTATCCATTGATAGAACTTCAAAAACATTTCTAGAGGAGAAGATCTCGAAGCCATATTCTTTCTAATGAATTTAGGGGTGAGAAAAAAGTATTCCTATAACACTACTATTAGTAGAAGTTTTCATTCGCTTAGATCGTAAAGTAAAAATGTTTATTATTAGCAGAGCATTCAAATTGCATAAAGCAGTCATCGGTTTATCAAATTCAGAAAAGAGTTTTCTATTTACGTTCTCCCAGATCCTTTTATCCTCTTGCGTAATGGTGGATTCTCTCCGTAAATAATTTCATTTGAGAACTCATAACCTTTATGTAACACACTGCAAGAACAATAAAAAGAAGGACATTATCCTTTTATGTCGCTATTCCCTCAATACTAGTCTTTTACCGAAAACGATATCGATATTTATTTTTATAAAAGAGAAGGATACTAAAGAATGATAATGTAGCTCGTTATATAACACGCGATATATTTTTAAGGTGACATAATAGTATGAATACAATTTAATAAATATGTTTTATTCTTAAAATAAATCATGAAGGGGATTTCTCAGGGTGATAACTAGGATACTACTAATTTAAAAATATTTTCAAAAAAAAGTAAATAATACAAACACAGTATATATATTTTTTAATGGCTTAGAGAAAATCAGTAAGCAGCCACACGTTTGAAAAAAAATCATTAATTAGATTTATTTTTTATTATTATAGTTGTTTGAGAGTGGTTTAGTTTCTTTTTAAACAATTTTGATCTCTT
>NW_027108815.1:287585-290543 GCF_000696795.3 Halyomorpha halys | reverse complement strand
TTATTGAAATGTTTTAAATTTAGGAATAATTTAATAGAAGAAATTATTGTGACAAAGGCAATTAGCCGGCATTAATGAATTTAAGGAAAGAAAAGGAATACAGACAGAATAAGGAATCCTTGAGAATGACCTGAGAGGTCGAAACGTCGGATGTTAAAAAGAATAAAGTTGAGAGAAAAGAGATCAAAATTGTTTAAAAAAAAAAAAAAAAAATCATTAAGATGCTGAAAAGTGTTTTTAAGATTTGAAACGTCAAAGAAATTGTATAAGAGAAAAAGTAGGTAGTATCATTTAGATAGGGACACAAATGAGCTGTATGAATTATACATAGGCCTACAACGGTAAAAAAAAACAACATTAAAAATCCTTAAATACGATTATTTTTGGACATGTATTTACATCACTTATGAATTTGTTTTGGTGCTTAAATAATGGCTATTGTGGATATCTAGCTACAACAAAAATGTCATACATAAAAGGATATCATACTGCTAAAGAAGTCATGCTGCCCAAATACATTGAGTTGCTATAATACACAGCATACCAATAAATCCACAATCGGACTATATACAATACATATATTTACATGATATAACAAAAAAAATATTTATTACCTATTCCTTTTACAATCAATTATCTTCTATACACTTAATTCAATATATTATAACATTTGAAGTAATTAAATTAAGTACCTTAGATCAACAGACTATATTATTTTTCTCTTAACTATCAAATAAAGAAAGTTGTTTTAAAATTCATTTGTTGACATTTACTACTGTTTTTACATAAAAATACATTAGTAAATTTGATATTAGATTATAATGGTGTGATATAATAATATTAACAATGATATATTAGATTATAATGGCATCTAGAGAAACTACCCATTGGTAGCTTTCTAATAACATTTCTACACTGGGGGGAGGAGGATTCGTTGAACCCACTAGTTAAACGAATTTATGAATACTTAATAATGCTAAAACAAATAAATAAATCAGTCTACTTCATCTGGGCTCTCGGGCATGTTGGTATTAAACCGCGTTGGTCCTCCCAGGTAGACCCGCAGCAATCTTAACTGCAAAGGAACTTGCTCACCCTTTAAAGGAATCGATTAATAAAAGATGGCAGGCAATGTGGGATGAAAGTCCACCCAGTAAGTTGAAACCTATCAAGAAAGATGTGAAGTCCTGGATTACATCAACTCGAAGTAGACGCCGTGAAGAAGTAGTGATCACCCGACTCAGAATAGGACATACCCGACTGACACACATCTACCTCATAACAGGAGAGACCCCTAGAAAATTTTCGAAATGTAATAATAATCTGACCGTCAAACACATTTTTGAAAAATATAATCATTACAAATTAACCCTGAAGCAGTCATGGATACCAACAAATGTTCCAATGGCGTTGAGAAACGACGAATCCGTAATAGAAAGAGTCATTAAATTCATCCATAAGACTAACTTAATAATCAGCCTTTAATTATTATAATTATCTATTTATCTTGCTTTATTTTTAAAATTAGAACAGTTCCTTATCATCATCCTTTCCATTATCGTAACGATTATTAAACAAATTATAATTTCCTAGCTAGATAATATTTCAAATCTCACGGAAATGAGTCCCACTGGTGCGGATCAGTACACCATACCAAAGCTATAACTATGGAACAACTAGGCCTAACCAAAGCCAACAACCAGGCGTTAATGACCAGGCTGTTAAACGCCTTTTCAAAACTAACAAACAAACAAACATTTCTACACTAGAATGCCAAGAGACCATCTTCTTTTCTGGCGCTTCGGAGGATTATCAGGAATGGAAGAAGAGGGAGCATGGTTAAAAACTAGTGGGTTTGGGTGGTTAGGGAGTTTATACTGGAAGGAGTGATATTTGATTCGGGCTAGATCGGTTACATTATTATTACTATATCGTACATTAAGGTCTTTAAGTGTGATTTTATTTGTGACAAAAGAGCATTGATATTTTTGAGCTCCAAAGCTCCACTCCTTATGTTCAGATTGGTCTTATTGCAGTCATGTAGATCAGTCTTTTGTAATGGATTGAAAGTTTAGACCGTTTGTCTAGTAAGTGCTGTAATAGTCGGAATCGACGTTCAGTTCCCTGTCTTTTCAGTCTTGTATGAGGATTCCATGTCAGTCGTTTGTCCAGATGTCATCAAGAAACTGAAATTGAAAAAATTAACTATCGTAACTGGATTATTATAATTTTTGTTAGTACAATCACAATCACTTTCTTAATAATTAGTAATTATAGCAATATTATAATTTATAAGTATTATAATTTGAAACGTACTGCTGACCACGAGGAAGTTTCCAAGTTCTTCAGTGCCTACTAGTTCAATCAAAGACTAATTAACTTAATTAAGTCCTTGGGTTATTTTCTAAAATAGTTTTTAAAACTTGCGATGCTTTAAAAAGTCCCTTTGAAGATTTTTTTTTCCATTTTGAAATCAGTGCTTTGATGAAGAGAAAAAAAACTTTATCATTAAAAGGCATTGTGAAAAGAAGTGAAAGAGCTCCAACACAATGCCTGGTACTTAGTGGCAGTATGATTTAATTAATTAACTAAATGAATAAAGCTTAGGTTGCATCTTTCATAGGTTTTTCACTTGCTTTATTAATTCTTATTTTAGGAAAATTATTAATTGAAATCAAATTTATAATAATGTCCCAAATTTGGCCAGGACCAGATACCAGTCCTATAATGATAAACTTCCTAACCACCCATACTCACTTGTTTCTAATTTGGCTTCTCCTTCATTATCTGATAATCCTTCTAGGCGTCTTTAAAGAAGATGGCTTCGAGATCTTTTCCTCTAAAAACTGCAGATTTTGGGGTCTATCAATGGATTTATTTGCACGTGTTTGTATCATGTCATAATATAATTAGCCTTAAATTTACAAGGTATATATATATATATATATATATATATAT
>NW_027108815.1:283398-287535 GCF_000696795.3 Halyomorpha halys | reverse complement strand
TATATTTTATATGGTTGTAAATACCAACATACAAATTAAAATAAAAAACAATATAATGTATAAAGGTCAAAAACTTAAAATAAAAATGCAATGTTTTCAAAACCTATTTATTCTATATTTGTTGGTTTCGAAGATTCTGTGTCTCCTTCCTCAGCACAATACAGTTCACTGTTGGTTTCAATAATAGTATATTTAATTTATTGAAATTATCAGCATGATAATAATTTTTACACTTGATTTAAAACAACTTTGATCCTTTTTTTTCCTCTCAACTTTTATTCTTTAAAATTTCTCCAACGTTTCGGCCCTCAGGCCATTCTCAAGGATACCACCTTCAATATTGATGTAATTTCTTTTTTAAATCTTAAAACTGCAGGCTACTTGCCCTTGTCACATCTTTAAAATAAATTAATCATTAAAAAAAAATTATAATAACTTCACAAAATTTTGTTTTTAAATAGATTTCTTACTTACATATGTTTTTCTAAAAGATTTATATCTTAGATCTAAAACGTTTTTGCAAAACACTTTCCTTCCTTCCTTCACTTAAATTTACAACTTAAAAACAGAACCTACCTTCAACAATTTAAGACTCTGTTACCACCTTATCATATAAACAATAATTTTTTATCATTAATTTACATTTTTAATATAATTTAATTTACATTCATTATTAATTATTTTGCTTATAACACAAACATTTTTTTTTATATATTTAAAATCCATAATTAATTTATTCTTATTTTATGTGTATTTTTTTAAAAATATACATATACCCCCTTTGTTATTTTATTTTTTAGCATATTTATTCACCTATTCATACTTTTATTAGTGTATATTTATTCCATAAATACATTTGTACAATTTAAGGATTTGAACATTTATTTATTTATCAACTTTTTTGTATATAATAATTACATATTTATTTTGCTCAAAATTTCAGAATAATGGTGGTTTAGTCCCTTAGAATCTGATTTGAAATTGACAGTATAATTTATATTTTCTGAGATGTAAGTCGATTCTAATATTTTTCTCCTAAAATTATTATTTTCTTTATGAATGACCTAGACATTTTCAAAATAAAATTTATGCTTAATTTTTAAAGAATAAAAGTTGAGAGAAAAAAAAAGATCAAAATTGTTTTAAATTAAGAATAAACTAAACCACTCTCAAACAAACATATACAAAAAATAATTAATATAATTTTTACCTTTTATAGCATTATCGGTATTTGATCAAGGTTTGTTGAAAACAAGCATTATAAATTTTAATTGTTTAAAATATTGGTTATATGATGAATTTCACAAAGTCTTTAGTAAGAGAAGCAGGGGAAATTGGATTGCAAGTAAATGAAGATAAATCCAACTATGCGACTGTAATCCATGAAATCCACTCTAGCGGCATGGTCTGCGTGGATTGAAAATCGTTTCCGAAAGTAGACAATTTCAGATATCTCGGTTCCACAATAATTTAAATAAATGATCAACGGACTGAGATAGAGCAACGTATAAGAAGTAAGAACAGAGCTTTCTTCTCTCTGTCAAAAATACCGAAATCCCCAAAAATCTCAAAATATTTGAAGCTAAGGATGTACAATGCCATGGTAACGCCAGCTCTTATATACGGCTGAGAGACCTGGACTCAACAGGTATCCTAGAAGGCAGAATCCAGGGATTTTAAAGTAAGATCCTCCGTACAATTACAGGAACGATCTGGGATCAGAGCCTTAACACATGGAGGGGAAGAACTAACAGTGAACTGCTTGCCGAAACTGGTAAGTCAATATTCCATGATATGAAGGCTAGGAGGTTAAGAGGGGTAGGACATGTGGCTCGAAACAATCCATCAGGACGCCTCTACACAACAATGAATGCCAGTATTGTAGGCAAGAGACCACGTGTGGGAGGCCAAAAACCAAATAGATAGACAGAATCATCAAAGATCCGAAAAATCTGCTTGCAGCAAATTGCAAAGCAGTAGCCTAAGATTTGAGTCCTTAACAATGCAACAGTAAATCATTGACTAGAAAATAATAATTTATTTACTTACTTATAATGAATTATTAATAATAGTAAGATGATTTATAAGACTATTATAATCACTCATAATGTATCATGTAATTTAAATCTATTCATCCATGTAGAATGTTGTTTCCCTTCGATCTCATTGACGATTATTTTGCATTACACACTAGTATTGCTGGTTATTGGTCCAATAGATGTGAAGGGGCTCGTTTTCTAATGCATACAATTGTATATTTAGGGAGAGCTTTAAAAATTGTATGAGGTAGAACATGAATGATAGTGAATTTATGTGGATAATCTTATATAAGAAGAATTAAATATTTATGATTTTAAATTTAAAAAAATAGGCTTTTAACTTATAATTAATGAATGACCTGGGCAGAATAGCCTGCAAAAGTAACTCTAAATTTAATGTGAGGAAGAAATTATAATTGAAGATATCCTTGAGGACGGCTAAAATGGCCGAAACGTTGGACTGGTGAAAAATAAAAAATGTTGAGACAAAAAAGAATACAAGTTTTGATTTATTTAATAAATAATTACCTTGCCTCAAGAAATTGAAATAATATAATTAAAATAAATAAATGATTAAGAAAATATATATAGATTAATTAAAATTCAATTTGGTTATTTAATTCGAGTTATTTCTGAAATCTTGAAGATAAATTGTACGGTAGTCGTTTCTTATTACACGATATTGTTTCATACTTTCAATAGATAAAAAACATTTTTTTTTTTAGATTAGATTCGGATGGTATCGCTTGCAATCGCCTGTTTATTCAAGAATGACGTAAAGGCGATTCAAATCTGAGCGGGCGGCTTATCGGGAACCGGACGGCGCAGAATCGCGGCTATTGACCGGGACCGACTCGTCTCAACATCTCAGCCAGGAGGAAGGTTGTGTTCGCAATGGCTGAGGCTTCGACTGTCTTCTACGACGAAGGACCGCAGATCACACCGATCGAGCAAGGTAAGAGTCAATGCGTTATGTCTGTAGATATGTCTAGGGAGTGATTCTGTCAATGGACTTTGTCCGGACTCTGTAGCTAGAGTTGTTCAAGTATTGTTGACAGGAGGTATAGGGTCTTTCAAAGGCTGTCTGTTCTTCAAGGGATCTTAATATGAACTTATCCAATAAAATACACCGAACACTGTTTAGTCATATTGACAATAAGTGCCTATAATTTAATATCGAATCATACAAAGGAGAAGAACAATACATTTCAGACATTTTGACATAAAACCTGTTATATGCACTGGAAATTCAATATTGTTTCAACATTTTGTATTAACATACTTTAGCAATGGACTCCTCATACTTAATAAGAAACAATCAACATTATTCTTTCTTGTTATTTATAAATTATATCCATTTCATGCAAAATCTAATGCTATGTCTATAACTGATAATAATATAAAGGAACTTAGTGCCTTCTAATAATTCTATTATTAAAAAAAGCGATAAAACTTATAAAACTTCATAAATATGTTAATATGTTCATTGTTGTATATGTAGGCTCATATATAATAGTCCTTTTTTTGTATGGATCAAAACCTAGTATTTTATTTTTGGAGGCAGGTGCCCAAAGAATACTTTCATTATGTGTTTTATATACAATTATATAATTATATTATTAATTGATTATAGTTTCGATATATTATTTTCGAATTCAATCGGTTTTGTACATAAAGTTATATATAATCAAAATTATTGGAAAAAAAGGTTTCCTTAAAGGGGAAAAAAGACATCTGGAGACTAATATCAGAGAAGGGAGGTGGTGATCGATCGGTCTATTTAGAAGTTGGGATTTCCTCGTCCGGGGTATTGCACAACAAGTTGCAAGGGACGTTTCGGCCTCAAGTCACGAGCTGCATCAGGTGCACTCATCCATCAATGGGCGAGCGCTGGTGTTCCCGGGAACAGCTGACGCCCACTTACCCAGATACCCACAACATGTACCATTGAATGAAACCATCATTCGTCGGATATTTTTAGGACCAGCCCCGGCCATAATTTTATATTGATATATCTATATATTTTTTAATTACTGAATATTTAATATTAATTATAATTTATACTATAATAATTACATATTTATTTTGCTCAAAATTT
>NW_027108815.1:282956-283348 GCF_000696795.3 Halyomorpha halys | reverse complement strand
TAATTTTAATAATTTATTTATTTTTCTATTACTGATTTTTTTAAAAAATTGTTGTTAGTAAATATAAGATAATTCAAAGTTTATCAATGTTTACTTAGTCTTAGAGAAAACAAATTAAAGTATGATTTAAATTTATAATCATTTATTACATATTTATTTCTTAAATAGTCTTTATTTTAAATATAGCTAAAATCAAAGGTTATCAATTTATTTAGTCCTAGATAAAAAAAAAATTAAGTAATTTAAAAATTCTTAAATGATTAAACTTAATTATCATTTATTTATTTGTATTGATTTTTCTTTTGTTATTTATTATAACTAAGTTCAAAGGTTATTAAGTATTTAGTCTTAAACAAAACAAATTTAAGTATAATTTAAATGTTTTTAATTTA
>NW_027108815.1:278262-282636 GCF_000696795.3 Halyomorpha halys | reverse complement strand
TTATTTTTTAAAATTTTTGTTATTGAAAGTAGCTAAATTCGAGGATTATCAAGTATTTATTTAGTTCTAGATAAAACAAACTAAAATAGAATTTAAATAATTAAATGTATAAAATTAAGTATAATTTATGGTTATTTAAGCAATAAGAATTATTTATATTAAGGATAGCTAAAGTAAAATGTTATATATGTTTATTTTTTTTAACTAAATACAGCTAAATTCAAAGGTTCTCAAGTATTTATTTAATATTTAATAGGAGCTAAGTTTACTTAAGAATTTTAAAGCAATATTTAACGAAAACAAGATAATTATTTGACTCTCTAATCTTTCATTTTGTATGAGCTATATTCTAATAGCTAGACTATTAGAATAGCTATTATTCTAATAGCTAACTCTTCGATGGAAAAAATAGTTTGATATTTTTTTTATAAATTCATCATTTAATTAACGTTCCTTATTGGATTTAAGCAGATATAACATGAGAGATTGCTTTCCTGAGTTGGTAATTATACTTAAATAAAATAATATTTAAATATTCTATATTAAATAATCTACGATTCCGAAAATATATATTTTTTAACTTTATAGCTTTAGCCATATTTATCAATTAAGATGGAAATCAGTGAATATGTTACATTCCTTGTTACGTGAGGTATCAGCTGAATAGTATCCTGTGGATATAAAATTTAATTATTAGACGAGACGATCTCTCATCCAGCTCCTCTTCATTCTTCTACGATTGTTATATCGCTGTCAAATGGTTATTTTGAGATAGACATGTAATCTTGGCAATAAGGGTAAAGTCTATAGTGTTCAGAACTGTAATATTTTGATTTTTTTTTTTTTACTTACATTTTATTACATATGTTTGACTGAATAGATCTTTTCCTTATTGCTAAGATTAGATGCATATTTCAAAATAATTATTTTTTGAGAGGTTACACTGTTGGACTAGTACAGAGATATGGGGTACGATTGTTGTAGCCATGACATTTATGAGTATGGTAGAGTGTCCTTTTAGTTTGTCACGGAATCCTTAGTAGCTGGTTCGTATGTGTTTGTTAACATGTGAAGGTCAGTATGCCAAGTTACCTTGGTGACGTGTCTAGAAGCTTTTGCGATTGTCCTGAATGTTGTTGCTTAAATGATTAAAATTAAATTATAATAAGGAAAAAAGTGATGCAATGGAAATAGCTGAGACCTATTATTTAATTTAATATTTTATTTGAATATTTACAAATACAATAGTATCCATGAAAGGTCAGGGGTCTAGTCCTTTGTAAGGAAGTACAGATACTAGACTAACGGTTCTGCAAGGAGGTTTACTAGTCAGAATGATGCTAGAAAGTTTTTTTCAAATTAAAGGTATCAACTTAATGAAGTTGGGTAAATTCTAAGCCTACAGGGTTATTCACGGCTAGAGTAACAAAATAAATAATTGTTACTGCCGTATTCGAATCACAATGCTTTACCACAGAACCATTAAATATTAGTATATACAATAAATAATTACTAAAATAGTTAATTTAACCTTTCCTAACTTTAGTTAGTTAAATGATTATTGATCGTAGAAAGATGATACTGGGAGAGAGGGGGGGGGTTGGTAAAGAACGGTACAAAAATAACAAGCTATTTTGGTTGTTCCCTTGACCTGAAGCATCTTCCTTCAATAAATTTCTTAACTTTAAAATTTCTGATTTTTTTTCCTAATAACTTTATTGAAATTTACAACTGTACATGATAATACATTCAGTAAATTTGATGTAAGTTTATAATGGAGTAATAAAGATACGTAGAGAAACTACCCATCGCTAGCACTCTAATAATATTTTTAAATTAAAAGGTCTCGTGGCAATTTTCTTTTCAGGCGCCTTGGAGGATTGTCTGGAATGGTAGATGAAGCAAGGTTAAAAAATAATGGGACGGAATGATATCAAGTTCGGGTTCAATCGGTAACATAAGGACTTTATGTAAGATTTTATGTGTGATAATGTAGCAAGTATTGAGGATTTCACGAAGGATTTTGGATTGTAAGGATAGGATATGAGAGGAATTCGAAGGTTTAGTGAAGCCCCAAAGCTCAAATCCAAATGTCCAGATTGGCCTTATTAAAGTAATGTACAGTCTTTTATAATGGATTGGTAGTTTAGACCGTTTGTCTAGTAAGTGCTGTAATAGTCGAAATCGACGTGCAGTTTCCTGTCTTTTCATTCTGGTGTGAGGATTCTAGGTTAATAGTTTGTCAAAATGTAGTCCAAGGTAGCGGATCTGTTCGACAGGGGTAAGAGTAACATTATTAAATGAAACTGTAGGGCAGTCAGTAGGTTTACGACGGAGGGTAAAGGTGATTTGATGGAATTTGTTGGAATTTATCTAAATCCTCCAATTACGACACCATTCTTCGAGGGCTTGGGTTTATGGGATTGGAGAGTTTGGGATACAATTAATGGATTATTATTAACTGCGAGCACACATGTGTCATCGGCATACGTGGTGAGAATAGTGTTAAGATTGGTTGGAATGTCAGCTGTATAGACGGTGTAGAGGATGGGACCAAGGATACTACCTTGAGGAACACCAGCGGGCTGAGAATAGACGGATGAATAGGAACCATTGTGGTTTACTTGGAATAGTCTATCGATGAGAAAGGAACGAATGATGAGAAAGTATGTAGGAGGTAGGAATTTACGGAGTTTGTAAAGCAGTCCTGGGTGCCAGACTCGATCAAAAGCCTGTTCTACATCGAAAAAGACTCCCGAGCAGTACATTCTGCGCTCCTAAGAAAACGAGAAACGTCCACCACACGGTAACATTGCTGGATAGTTTAGCTTCAATAACATTTAGTACTCAATTACTAAATTGTATATAAGAATAATATAGTAATTGAAATATAGTAATATATAAATAATTTATACGAGTCATTCAATTAAATAATATGTATTTAGTCACTTTATTTTTTTTTTTTTTTATCTGTATCAAAGATTATTTATAAACAATTTTAATATAAGTTATAATTAAGTGTGACCACATTGTTTTTAGCCCATATAAGTTGTAAAATTAAAATTACCTTATAATTTTTCTAAAGGGACCTAGTCGCAGAATAATAATAAAATAAATTATTTTTCATTTTCATTTCATTTCACCCCTTACATTTCATGGGTTGTAGATTTATTTTTATACACCATATTATATGAACACATTTCAAATTTTACAATATAAGGGGTATTCATGATCTTTAGTTTAACATGTTAAATGGAAAACTCATGTTAAATAGAGAAATATTTCCTTCTTTTACCGTGTTAAAACGATATAACATGGTTGAGAGTGTGTTACTAGGTTTGTTATATGCAGAATGACTTCACGCAACAGACTATCTGAGCTCGGGATATTGTTTGCTTTGTTAGATTACTTGCTCATAGTTTGTGTTTTGATTTTCTTAGTATAGTTTTGGTTGTTCTTATAACCAATAAAGTAATGGATAACAATAATGTACTAACAGTTTTCACAGGTGTTGTTATTTTGTTTCTGTTCCTCACAAGGCACTCAGTGGCCAAGCATTCACACAACTTCTATTTTTCACTCAATTTAATCATGTTCTAATAAATTACTTAAATCAAAACTTAGAGGTAACAATAACACGAAGGAAAGGTTATAAAAGTTGTAAAACAAGTTGTTCGGAAAATCCACTAGGAGTTCTTATGCATTTTAGGTTTAACATGACTTTAAATAGGGTTGCTCACAATCCTATACTTATAAACATTTAACATGGTAAAACATTTTAAATTTAACACAACATCAAGAATATCCCTATAGAGTGTCCTGATCTGTTCTCAAAATGTTTTTTCATAATTTAAAATATTTTATTGCAATATATGATAGTTATTGTGGAATTTTCACTGGAAATATCACTGGCTTACTTCACAGTGGTGCTTAGTACAGTTCCACTAGCTGTACGAAAAATATAATCAAGGGTTCTCTCATTTAGTAAAATTACTTTTTGGCTGGACAGATTGAGGTAATGATTCGGAATATGTTTAATTATGAAATCAATGTAATTTTTTCTAATATAGAGAACCTTTAATTATATTATTCGTAAAGTTAGTGAAAATGTGCTTAGCATCACCGGGAAGTAAGCCATTGATTTATAATATATTAATAAACTAATATGGTCACATTTAATATCCTCTAACATAAAGAAAATAACTTTTTTGTCAAAATAAATTTTCGATAAATGTCTCTTGACTTTATTGGGCAACAAGTCAGTAGTTCGAGAGAAATGCTTTATTTTTACAAACAGTACTTCCCAAATGTATTGGGGTGCTTCATAGCAAAACATATTTACCAATCCAATATTAGATTTTTTTTTTTTTTTTT
>NW_027108815.1:274682-277662 GCF_000696795.3 Halyomorpha halys | reverse complement strand
AAATCTGGTTTTATTACATTAATTGAAGAAGATTACAGTTTACTTGGTTGATTATATGGAGCTTGAAGGTTGGTTGTGATGTGAATGTGATTATGGAAGGAGGGTTCTCTCTTCTCATCCTCCTGCCGCCGCCGCCTCTCTCGCCTGAATCTAAGGATTTACCCCCTCATCATTATGAGAAGAGACGTTATTGAAGAGTTCTGTCCTCTTCTTCTCCTGTCCAGCTCACGATGGCTTCTTTACTGGTACTAGCCTCTATGTTTTGGGGACCAAGATGGCTGCCCAGGCTTCTTAACGCATATCTTTGCCACTAGATGGTATCATGAATTTCATTTCAGAAGTGAGGGGCGTCTTACTTAAACAATAGTAACAAAAAAACATTTATTGTTAACCAACGCTTCGCCCCACTTTACAGGGCTGATAAGAATGTTCTGTACCAACTCAGCTGGTAATAATTCACTTTAACAAAAATTCTCATCCAAGTGTATTTGTAATTAATATGATTATATTTACTTCATATTTGTCAAACTTTTAATTTCACTATTTTATCTATTAAACATGGCTGAAAATGGCTTGGCTTTAATTCATTATCATTCACTATTGGTGCACTCTCCTCTCTCTGTTGCACAAACATTGCTCTGTATTGTATACTACCTCTTTGGACCTTACCAACATGTTCAGTGTGCTGTTTTGTTACCTCCCTATTTATATATCCCACTTTGTTATCTATTGTGTAATTTAAATTAAACAATATGATTCTTTATTTAAAGCTGACTTAACTATTTTAAGGGGCCGCCCATAGCTCGGTAGTTAAGACACAGTCTTACCAATTTGATGTCTATTGGCGGTGCCGGTTCGAATCCGGCCTGGGACGTTGACTTTTTTCATTGAGTGGCGGTCCCACAAAATGAAGAACTGTAACCCACAACCATGGTTAGGCAGCATAGAACTCCAATTGGGAGTCTTAAACTCAGATATTTCCTCTATTTTTTTATGTTTGGCCTATTTATCATGTTAGTGTAGTATCAGTTTTTTTTGTGAAGATATTTAACCTCAAAAAAATTATAATTTAAATTGATTTATCAGACTTCCCAAAAAGAAAATCCAGAATATTTTTTTAAGTTTCGATTAGAATTTTTTCACATTTCCTTATTTCTTAATATGTAGCAATCGTTTTGAACGTGTCTGAAGAAAATTCAAACGCGTGGAGTTGCAATGATCAGTGTGAGGGAAAAAAAGCATTACAAGTTTCGAACAAAAAAAAAATTTACGAATAATTTTTGTCCTAGTTCCTTCAAATCAAATATTAAAACACACTAGTGCTTTATTTACTTATTTTTATTCTAGACGTTTTGGTAATATTGTTCCAACCTCTTCAGCATCCACTCTGCTCAATTTTATAGAGAAAATCACAAAATATATAAAAAGTTTCAAGATATAAAACAACTGCAATGAAGTTACGTCAATGACTTAGTCATTATGTATTTTAAACCTTGTTATATATTTGAAGTTCATGACTCACTAAATATACTCTGGGATAGATTAGATACTGAACAGGAAGCAGTATCATAGGCTAAAATAAAAATAAATAAATAAGGCATACTACTGTTTTAATTTTTCAACCTTAAGGATTGAATTAAAATGATTTGAATTTTTAAAGGCAGGGTAGGATTAAAAAATATATAAAATAAAAGCCTAATAAAAATATATTTGTTAGATATGTCTAAGTATAAGAAATCTATTTTTTTGATAGTTGTAAATGTAATAAATATATGTTTTAGAAAGGTCTAGATAGATCCAAATTTTATGTCATGACAAAGAAATTTTGTTAATCTTAATTGTAGATTTACTTTTTTGAGGTCTGTTTGATTGATGAGCTCAGAACTCCCCAGGCTGAAAGTAAATATTTTACATACGAATGACTGTATTTAAATAATTTATTTATTTTCATTTTTATTTACAAACAGTTAGAACAATAGAATTTGTAATTAATGTTACAGTGACAAATACAGGTTTATTTTAACTATCTTAAATTGACTTCATTCCCAAAAATGTTAATAAACACTGAACCAACGGGTTGACCGAAACGTAGATGGGAGGATTGCGTTAAAACTGACTTAGTAGAATTGGGTTTGGAGGGGTATCACTGTATGATATAAACAGAGTGTTTAGTGGTATCGGCTTCGAACCTTCGGGTTCGTTAGGCCTTCATTATTATTATTATTAAATTGACTTAATTGATTTGATAGTAAAATTAGCATTGATGTGATGGTTGGATCGGCCGAAGCGTAGGACTTGATAAAGAGAGTTAAGACTATTTGAATAAGTTTTGTTATTATTAATAACATTACCAGTTTCGAAAAAGATAATAAAAATATAAATAAAACAAAATATAATTTTTATACGAAAAGGTCATCCAGCTTCTATTCCATCTTCTACTAACGATGATTGTTGTGGTCATTTATAAGAGTGTTTGAGTGTCCTTTTGATTTGTCATGGAATCGTTTGTAGTTGATCCGTATGTGTTTAGTATTTTTTTTTAATATCTTTTCTAGTCATCTCTAACATACAGGGCGGTTATCTAGAGGTAACCAACCTATTCTAACTATGGTGGGGGGGTTTAGTTTTCATTCCGTTGGACCACCACTGAATTAAAAAAAGTCTACCACCCCAGACCGGATTTGAACCGGTGTCGCTGCAGTATTGAAGCATTCACTTCTCTCTCTCAGCTACAAACGGCCCTGATGTGTTCTCTAAAAGTTGGCATGAGAAGGTCATTATGTAAAGTTACCTTATTGATGCACCAATATGCTTTTCATGAATGTTTAATAACCCTCTAAAACACAAAATAAACTTTAATGCATTAACGAATAAAATATTACGTCGTTTAGTTGCATTTAAAAAAAAATGTCGACACACAGGGTTAAAACGAAAATAATGTTTTTGAAATGGAATGAAATTAAAAAAAATAAGTTGTTAC